>NW_020447475.1:624376-649238 GCF_003343035.1 Apteryx rowi | reverse complement strand
CCTGGATGCAATCCTGTGCAATGTGCTCTAGGTGACCCTGCTTGAGCAGGTGGGTTGGACTAGATGATCTCCAGAGGTCCCTTCCAACCTCAGCGATTCTGTGATTCTGTGATTCTGTGATTCTGTGATGCAGACACTTAGCATGCTGAAAAGTGTTTCCATATTTTTTTAAAGGAGTAGCAAAAAGTACTAAAAATAAGCAAAGAGGATTGAAGATTAGCTTTGACGCACAGTATTCATAACCAGAGAAAATAGTTATTATTAATGTTTATGGAGCAAATATAGGCAGTGTAGGCTTCTTGGATTAAAACTGTGGACAACCAGAAACATCGTTTAATAATGGGAAGTAATTTCAATCTTGTTCCACTCATAGACGAATTAATCCCAAGTATTTCCAATACTTAGATAAAAAAAAAGAAATCAACTGAACAATGTAATAYCTCCCCCATTCCCACAACCTAATCCCCAGAGACTGAAAAGGTTTTGGTTCATGACCCAGCACTCGGGTTGTATTTGGACTGACCCTGTCGGCAGGCTGAGCACCTTGGGGCCAGGCCCTTCCCTGGGGTGAGCACTCCAGCCAGCCAAACTCCCAGTGTGCGCTATGGGGCTCAGTGGCAAGGAGACTGGTGCTGGAGAGGAAATGTTGTTCAGCCAAGGAGTCTGGTTCAAAGAGAAGAATCAGAAAGGAGAGATTTAGCTTATAGCTCCTTGGGTCACTGTGTTTTCATATACACACGCCTTTTTTTTCTTGAAGAACTGGAGTTGAAAATTCATTCTTGCCCAAAAACATTTATGTTACTCTTTTCTTTCTCAAAAGTCAGTGTTTCCATTTGGAGAGAAATCTTTTTCTGATGAGCTCTAATTAAATGAAACAGTTTCTTTACTTAAATGAAGAATCAATTTTGATACAGTTTTAGGCATCTGGAAAAGTTGCAGATGTCACCATCATGAGGCATCTTCAGTAATACCAGCAGTTGTGATTGATATAATTTTGGGCTAGAGTTGATCTAGTGATTAYTAGTTACAGCCTTTGTGCAATTCTCATGCTTCCAGAGGTCAGTATTGTCTTTCCGTATTTCTACTGGGGTGAAAGGCCAGATCTGTGGTCGAGGGKCCAGGAGGTGCAGGGAGTTTTGCAGCTGGGTGCATGGATGTGATATAAGTTTAGCACCAGGGTGAGCAAGGGAATGCAGCTTTTGACTGAGATTTGGATTATACTCTTTACAAAATGACAGGTGAAATAACACTAACGAAAATTTTATGATTGTATGATGCTTGAATTTCCCGACATGGATTGACTGGAAACTACTATTAGTAAAGGCAGGGTTTATATAGTCCTGAACATGGCAGAATAGAGATTCATTTACCAAATTGTCAATGAATCAACAGGAAATAGTGGTTATTTAGATTCTGTTTTAGGAGGTACACAGCTCTTTCAGAAAAAATAGCTCTAAAAATAACTTTGATTGGATGATCTGTTCATATTAAATTGCAGTATGAACAAATGTAAATCTGTAATTAAGTTAGAGCAACAAGGCTTCCAGTTTCCATGATGGAAAAAAACCTTTCAGACCACTTAATGTAATAAAATCCAAGATGCAGAGAATTTTCATCCTAGAATATTAAAAGAACTGGAATGTGAAATGGCAAGTCCAGTAGGAAGGACTTTAATGAAGCTGTAAATGTTGTCTGGAAAGTTGTAAATGGACTACCTATTCTCAGAGAAGGAGTAAAATATGATTCTGAGCAATACTAAACCTTTGAATTTGACTTTGACTCTCTGCAAAATTTTAGAAYAGATTTTGAAGATAATTAAGAGCAGAGAGGCAAGAGAAAGTAGACTAAATTACAGTATGGTTTTATCAAAGATAGATCATGCCAGCCTAATATAATATATTTTTTTGATAAAATCAGTAATTTCYTAGAAAAAGGTAATGCAGCAGATGTAATCTATGTAGATTTAAGTTAAGCATCTCTTACAGCACTTCACAGGAAATTAGTATTTAAAGTGGAGATATTGCGGATTAATGTGAAGTGGATAGGGAGCTGTTTAAGGGAAAATTTACCCTAAGCTGTATTAAAAAAAATAGTTATGAGGACGGCAGAGGTTACTGCCTCAATGATCAGTCTTGGGATCTATGTTGCTTAATATATTAGTGGCCAAGGAGGTAGGAGCTAATGAAATTTGTAGATGACATAAAGTTGAGAGATATTATCAACACCAAGAGAGTAGAGGGCCACCACAGGAAAGTAATTTTGCCACTGCACAAGGCACTGAAATATTTTGTTTAGAATATCACGTTCAGTTCTGCTCATGCATACAGCAGAGAACATGCTCTAAGCTCAAGAAAAATGAACCTAAACTGGAATGAGTACACAAGAAGTTTGGGAGAATGGGGAGAAATGGTTTATTTATTATTCTCATTAGGAGAAATGGTTTATTTAGCTTAGGCAAATGAAGGTTCAGAGGGAATTGATGGCTCCTTATATTCAGGGGCCAATATAAAGAAGATGAAGAACCATTTGAGTGAAATGATAATACAGGCCTGAGATCAATGGTTATAAATTAAGAACTAGTATTTATTAGCATGGAAATTTAGAAGACCTTTGAACATCCCAGGAATGAAGTTTAGGAAGAGCTTTCCAAACAAAGTGATGAGAGACAGAATCTGAGCTTATTTTAAGATGGAACTTGGTATGTTCAGAGAACTGATGTTTGACAAATTAGAATGTCTCAAGACAGAAAATGAAGCCTGTGATAGTAGTCTTTGGTACATAGCATTTTGTTATCTCCCAGAAATGGTGAAGGATAGATTGCTGTTTGTTTGCACCATATTTATATTGTATTAATACCATATTCAAGGATCATTGTTARTGAAAGCAAGGAAAATTTTGTTATCCTTGATATATGTAATTCAACTTCTGAGGTTGAAGGACTGAGAAAGAAAAATATTTCTTCTTTTTATGAAATTCTGGAGGTTGTGCAACTTAAAAGAARGCAAATGGAAGACACTGGTGCTCCTAGTGTCATTAAATTCTTAGGGGCTGATTTATAAATCCTGTTCTCATCTTCAAGGTTAAAATAATCACCAGATTTAGGGTTTGGAGAAATTGGGTCAGGGCCTATGGGTTGCTCTTTCTTCTGTCCCCACTGTAACATAAGGTAGTTGACCACTTCCTAGCATAACTTACAAGTTTTATTTAATACTGTCCTTCCAGGGATGTTGATGAGGTCCTTGAATTCTTCTGTTTTTCCTACACCCCATTAAAATGGAATTTTTGGTTCATTTAATATGGACTTGAAGTTTGTTTTAAGATGCTGGGATGCATTCTTACAGTTTGGGGTATAGCCTGGTATAGATTAGAAACTTTATAAATTAACAGATGTTGCGTGGTCTTCCCAACTGTAGGAAGCAGAATGGAGTGACCCAGGTGGGTCCCTGTAATTCTGTATTTCTTTGTCCTTCACTTCTGTAGTTGTACAGCTGTTCAGTCAGCAGCAAGGGGAATGGGTGGGTGGGCTGGCTGCTGTCCCAGAAATTGCTTGAGTTCTGTTCCTGAAACACCTTTTCTTTACACATAACTATGTCCAAGAGCCATTCAATAACTATGGCTCTTAAAGACACTCTACAAAAGACATTSAATACATGCCATAAGCTCAGAGCATGACTGATTCCCACAAAGCCAAGGAAACCCTTTAGAGGGGGTCCACCTTATCAAAGATTCACCAGACAAGCATTAATGCCAATGTGGAAAAACTCAGTGCTGACAGAGGCAATCTCCTTCCTTAAAAGAGCACATCCCCATCCACTTCCATAGACACCACATGTAAATGCACAGGTATCAATGGCACATGATGTGTTTTGGGGTAGAGAGAGACTAGCAATCACAAAACAGGTTGTTTAGGAGAAACAAACTCTGTGTGGAAGTGCTGGGCAGTAGAAACACCATTATGTTTAGGTTTTTCTAGCCTCATATTCTCTCCTCTAGGCTTTGAGAGTCCCTAGGACGAAGAATACATCATAAAGCTGAAATAGCTCCTGCTCCCAAGCAAATCAGATGTGGCAAAATAAGATCAGATACTGCATTTGAGCCCTCCCTTACTGGCACACATTGGTCAGCCTCCTACAATCACACAGCTGGCTTGTGTACCCTGGAAAGCCACTGATACTTTAATAGAAACAATTTTATTTGTGGATAGAAGTCAACCTTTGCTATGCTGCAAAGATATATAAAGAATAATCAAAGAAGGCTATAGTGCATCGTAAAGGGATTTAATAGAACCATTTGACACACTAGCTACCTTCCGTTCTGTATTTTCAGATTCACTCAGGTTGTTCTTTGTTCCCAAACCTGTAATTATCAATGTTATTAGCRTGACTCCCACAGCCGTATACCAGATGGGTGCTGTCAGATATGTATCAATTAGGCTAGTTGCATACCAAGCAGCCTAACGGCTTCAGTTACTACTGGAGTCTGTATCCATGCAGATATTTGATGGAATGATTACTGAGAGAAACAATGTAAGGAAGGTAAASAAAACTGGACACAATGCTCATGGCATTATTATTGAGGTGRACAATATATTCCTATTGAAGGAACAGATGTCCCAGCCTTATCTACCTTCGAAATTGCTAAATGTGTTGGCAATATTTCAGAACAAACCAGCTGGATGAAATTCAGTATTTTTGCCCTGTTGCAATATTCTATACTCAGAAATATTTCTTCCAGTAAATGAATGCATAGGTTTCAGTTTTCTTACAGACACCTACTCTATAGAGTACTTGCAGACACCTACTCTCTCAAGTGGGTGTCCTTCCACCCACAGTAGWAGGAGATGAACTTCTCTTTCCCTCTGAGTCCTTACACATTTTTGCTGGAGAAGTCAGGAGCATAGAGTCACTCTGAGTCTTACATTCCTGTTATTCCTTCCTCAGCAGGAGGTCTTATTCTCTGCCAATCCCATATTCATGTAAATCCATAAGCCTAAAGGGGGAGATTTACAGAGAAGTCTGTGAAAGTGTTTTCTTGGTTCTGTATCTTATTAGCTTCTGTAGGCAGTGGGCCAATCCAGCTCATAGTTACTGCAGTATYAAACTAAGTAACGGTCTTAATAGCATAGTGAAATATATTTGGAGCCCTATGGTGCAAAATATATTAGATTATTTCAAAGACAGGACAATCTGAGTCTCTGGAGAAAAGCAAATGTAATTAAAATTATTTCTACTCCAAAAATTCACTTCTCATTACAAATGTTGCCACGGAGTATTCCCAATGCAATTTTTATTCAGAGTTACAGAAAAAGATATTACCCTTCCTGAAAACTGTGTTATCTTGAATAAGATACTGTATGCATTGCCTTGAGTGAAAGAGGAATGGAAATTCGATGTTATATTGTATCAGATGACTTTCAGWCTTCAAATTTTTATGGTCTAGGTAGGAAAATACGGTATCTGCTGAGGCAGCGATGGAAGACTTAATCACATGTGACTTCAGAGTGCAATTATATGGCATTAAATGCAGTTATTGAACRTTTGTAGAAAACTGTGTAGGATACAAAGAAATTTAGACGGAAAAGTGATGAACACTAAATAAAATCCTCCGGTTATTTAATTAACTTAGAATACTTTGTTATGTGGAATCAGGGCCATCAGCAGAAGGTCATCTTATCTGATGTATCTTTAACTAATCCTTTTACATTTAATTTTCTTAATTTAAATGTTCAGGAAAAACTAGACTTGATTAACTAGATTCACAGGGACTATGAATTTAAAAGGAGAGAGTTTTCTGTGAAAGAAATGTGCTTATGCCTTTTACTTTGACAGAATGTTTAGACAGTAGTAGATAGAGGCACCATTTGAAAATACAGCCTTACAAACATGTAGCTTTCTCCTCAACAAATAATACATAGAGAACCCTTCCTCAKGGTGGTAGGAACAAAATCATGATTTCTCTAAAAAGAGACTAGAAAAAGGATGTTGATACAGTAGAATAAAGCTACAAGGCAATAATTACAGAACAATTGATACAAATAAATGAAATAATAGTTAAAAATACTTTGCCTGAGGGGACTCTGAACAGGATTGAGATAGACAGATAGCCAGTTCTATCATTTCTAGATAAGGCCAACAGTCTTGGATTTTTGATACACAGCTGAAATGGAGGCCATATCCAAACATGCTAAAAAATATGTGATATATTGATGCAGAGTGATATCATACAGCTTCTGGATGGCAGCTCAGTGAGGGGCTGGAGACAATCCAGCAATAATTGTAAATACAGACATTAGCATAAAGAATTGCTAGAGGTCACATAGCAGGTTTATATTTCCCTCTTCCTCAGCCAGTCTTGTCCAGCTGACCACACCCGCTCTCAATTTCTACCATYCTATCTTTATGGTTTTTGAGCTCTGTCATCTCTCTGCTAAGCAATGAGCAAGGAATTTTCTGCACCTTGCCACATAAATGCTCAAAGAGACACATAGAAAAGCTTCCCCCTTTTCCGCTTCTCCCTCCTCCTCTTCTTCTTCTCCAAGCAGCAAGACGAAAAGACATTCCACCACCTCCTGGCAAATGCCTCCCACAGGTACCGCAGCCTTGGAAGTGCTTTGTGGCTCTACACTTCCATTATTTCCATCCTCTCTTTCTTTCTTGAAGAAGAGTGCAAAAGCGAAAGAACAGCAAATGAGAGCCCTCTGCTGTGATTAGAAAAAGCTGTCTTCACTAATGAGCACCATCCTTCAGATCAAAAGTATGGAAAGAAATGTAATCTAGGCTCATCCAGATTCTTGCAGAGAGCTGAGTCTCCCCTTGTAGAAAGGATCAAAGCCTACATTACTTTAGGTTTTGCTGTAGCTGCCATTGGACATATAAATCAGATAATCTACAAGAAGAAGACAGCCCAGCAGTTCCTATTGTATGTGGTGGAAAGCATTCATCTAACATCCCTTGAAAAGTCGCAGTTGGTGTTGTCCAGCTGTGGGGGGTGCTAATCAGGTATTCTAGGCAGGGAGGGCAGTAGAGACCCTTTCCTCCAGGCTGCCCTCCCTTTGTGTGCTTGATGTCAAACCCTTTCTGTTTGGCAACCATGCAACTGCAGCCATTTTATGTTAGTAATTTTATACCTGTAGAATAAATGCAGATTTACATTCGAGAGGCCTCACACTCTGGCAATAGAAGCATCAGTGCTAATCTCGAATCCACCTGCAGCACTTCTCCAAAATCTGTGAAAGCCTTGAATTCCTGAACTTTTGAAAAATACATACTTACGATTCATAACATTAACCTTTCCACAAAGAAAAAGACCCATTCTGCTTATACACTAAGCTGAAATGCATGAAATAGGCTCAAACCTCCTCTTGTTCATGATAAATATTATACTATATTGCTGCTGTTAAAGAATCTGCTGCTTTGGGCAGTGCTGCTTTATGGCAAATGATAGTCACAGGTGAGTATGGAAACATGGYGGATGAAATGAAGAGAGATCTGCTCATAGAAGAACATGTAAACCTTGCTGTAGAGAGCACATACTGCCTGAACAAGATCTGGCATTAAATAAGAGCAAAAGTCATTGCCAGTCAAACTGAGTTGGCCACAGCAGAAGTGAAAGTGAAAAGGTGATGCTCAGCGCACACTGTTCAAACCATACAGCCAGTACAAACATGGCTTAAAGCATATTCTATATGCTTGTACATTATATATATATAATATGCAATATTGGAAAAACAACCCCCCCAAGCTCTGGAAAAGGTAAATAGATAACAGGAACCAGGCCACAGCTGGAGATCTACAAAACACTCTTCATATTACTTCAAGTTCTTGTGAAGAAAGCTCGATGGGAACACTGCAGAAAAAACAGGCATTTTGCTGACATGTCAGACATGCTCCATCCAAGCAATAAGTCCTTGAATTGCCTGTGGTTACTGTTTTGGGTTTGGGCAGACACAGTCTCAAATACAATGCAGATACAATACTGTTGGCTGTCAATGTTTCTGTTGTCTCATTGGGGAGACAACAGGTCTATTTAATTAACGTTGGAAGCAGTTTTCCATTACATGTGAATCAGTTTACTTGCAGTGTTTTAAGACTTGCCTAGCTTATGTGCAGTGAGTTAACTTTAGATCAAATTCCTGAGATGAGATGGGTTGTGCCATGTAAATGTGACTATTGGCATGGTTTGTGCACGTGCAGAATTCTCTACTGTGTGTACCAGACAAGGATGCAGGTCTGATACTGCTACAATAAATATGCCAATAAGTAATGCAAGCAGAGCTTCAGCACCATCAAATATGAATACAGTGTAGACTCCAGATTCATTTATTGTGAAAGTCACTGATGAAGAAATTTTGGCTCTGCAAAAGGATTTGTTCATAGAGTTAAAATTCAGCTTAGCCTGATCTCATATAACAGAAGTTACTTCAGCTATCATTTGCAGCAAGAGATGATGAATTACAGAAACTTAAACACTAGACTTGAGTGACGTTATAGGAGAAATTGGATCTGGTAAATGACAAAGTATGATCCATAATGACAACAAAGTAGCATGCCAAACAAGGCCTTTGTGATAACAGGATTCAAGTTCATAGGACTAGTAGGAGTAGGACTACTAAGAGTATTTTTCAAGCTCTGTGGTGCAAAGATATCTTGTATCCTAGGTTGGATGAGTAACACCAAGATATATTGTCTGAGAGTAACAGAGCCCTCACAGAATTTATTACAGGCGATAAACTTTTCTGTTTTAAATGTAAGCTATATGAGTTTGCATCAGTATAGAATCATTCAGGCTGGAGAGGACCTCAGGAATTTCTAGTCCTTTTGCTCAAAGCAGGATCAATACTGAATTTTAAACAAGTTTGTTCAGGTTTCTTGGGTATTGAAAATCTCCAAGGATGGAGACCTGTAACCCAGTAATATGCCATTGCCATTGTTAGTAACATGCCACAGGCTTTGTATAAAGTTTGCAGGCCTCAGGAGAAAAGCTCATCAGGCTTGCTCTGTCTGAACTTGGCTTGACCTGCCTGGCACTTTTGTTTTCACTTGGTTTAGCTGCAACAGCAATTTTTCTTCTGACCAGGTGGTTATGCCTAATCTGTTGTACTTTTGCTTATCTTTGTATGGTACAACCATAGTTTCATACCGACAGTAGTAAAAAGCAGTTGTTCTGTGTAGAATTTATGATTCTAACAGAATGACGTAGTACAGGGAAATACTGGCCTAGTATGACAGCAGAGGTCTTGAGTGGTGGGGACACAGCATGCTGGGAAGAGCCCACAGGCATGGGATGAGGAGAGATGGGGCACAAGCTTGGCCCTGGAGGCACCACAGCTATAAACAACTCACCCATGGTCAGTTAAGGAAATGCAGACCTGGAGCTGAAGAAAAACAGTTTTTTAGGGATAAAAAAAAGAGAACAAAGAATAAATATCCAACGTATGTAAAATGCACCACATATACTAAATTTGGATGTAATGTGGACTTGCAGACCAATGAAGAAAGAGCAAGGTATAAAAATGTGTTAGAAAGCATATAAAAAAGACCTCAGACCCTAGTCTGAGGAATAAGAAACCATCAACGTTGTACTCCTCCGGGTGAGAGACTCACATTGCTGTACCCCTCCCCCACCCCACCAGACTGAAGCCACTGACCTGAGGACCCAGACAGGCAGTGCAGGGGTGAGCATAACACCAGGAAAAGGGGTAGGAACTAGCAAGTATTTTTTTACTGTAGTAAATTTTAACTGTAGTATTATTAAGATTGTTTCTCTATAGAAGAATGTAATTTTTTATTATTTTTCTTCTCCTTCTATAATTATTAAATCTGGACTATAATGATTCTTGGATTAGTCTGTAAATATTTCAATTATACTAACAAAAAATTTATAAGGTATGTTTCCTTTTAGTCCACAAACAAGATTTTGAATGTAAATGATCGCACAGCCCCTCTAAGCAACCTGTTTGAATCCTCCTCAGAAATGTTGCCTGTTTCTCAGTAACTAGTCCAAAATCCAGTATTACTTGTGTGATATTTTATTTTATTTGGAAAGAAAACATAAGCACAAACAATAGAGGCATAGGTCATATTATACTGCATCAGCTCAGCAGGACAGAAGCTGAACTTTGCCAAATGCCACTTCCGATAGACAGAGTCATCTTTTCTTAGGAACATGATTTTTCCAGCATGACTRGAATCTAATCTTGACATTACAAAGAAATAGCTTGCAGGTATCAAAGTTTACCACCACCAGAAAAATGATAGGCTTTATGTTTGTTTCATAGGTTTATTTCTTGCATGTTGTTAAAGAAACTTTATCTTTATCTCTGCTTGAGGTGTAGGTCAGCATCGCTTCAGAGAATCCCAAGCCTGCCCCAGGCAGCCTTGCAGAAACCTGCCTGGGAACAGTGAAATCCTGGATCATCAGAAGCCCAGCATCTACCTTAACTGATCCTGCGCTATTACAGCTGTGATTCCTGATGCCTCAGACTGTGGAGTTAGAGCGCTACTTATTTAAACCCCTTGGGATAATACTAAGGCCATTACATTTGTGACAAGAACACCTAACAAAACCAAGAGAAAGTATTTCACTGTTGATATATTCTTGTACACAGAAACAGAGAAACTGCCTTTGAAGCTATAGGTGCAAACAGCATACAGATAATTTTGCTATCAAAGGGTTATGAACAACAGAAGGATTCAGATGAACAGAGATATATATTGCCTAATGGTCTGTGAGATAACTTGAGCTTACACAGGGCATAAACTCCTATCTTTACTGACATAAAAAAACAGATCAGAAACTGAACATAGGACAGCTTACTGTTTGTTTCACCAGCCTTTACCTTCAGTAGGYGTCTACACAAGGATAATTTTGAAGAAATTGTACAGACTACTGGAATGGTTAGTGCAATTATTTAAAACTGCTCCCTCATTACATCTGATTCAACAAAAGCTAAATGGCTTTCTGACAACAAGATGCCCTAACAATCATAAGCATCTTAATTTGAGATTAGAAATGAATTTTTCCAAAATGCTGTTGTGTCATATAAGTTACTTACTAWCTTGTTATTCCAGATGAACTACAGGCAAAATATTTACAACTGGCTCAGGATAAACCTCAAGTCATTTCCAGAAGACAAACTTAAAAGTGGAATGTGTATTGGATGCTCTAGTTGAAATTCTTGTGAAATATTTTATTACTTACAAAATTCCTAACACGATAAGACTGATCAATACCCTGCCATTTCAGCCCAACTTATGTATGCAGCACAGCCAAGCTGACACAATGGGCGCATCAGCTCATGCAGCACTTAACTGTTGCTCTGCTGTCCTCCTGATAGGAAATGTCCAGAAATAGCACTTAAGTCACAAGTCGCACCTGCTACTATAGCTCACTTTTTTTCCTGCTGTTTTCTGCACAGAAGAAAATTGAAAAGAGTCAGTATCAGACCAAAGGATACAACTCACTACCTCAGATTTTGGAACTTCTTTTTAAGAGAGAAAAACATGATACAGAAAAGATCACAAGAATCTTACCTTCAAAAATCCAGAGAACCTAGAAATGTTAGTAAAATTTAGAAAGAAAATTTAACGACTGTTAACTGAAGGAAAGTGGGAAAACCTTCACTATGGACTTTCTATAAACTTACTCTTTTCTAAGAGGCATGTTAAGATGTAGCTTGCCAAACATTTTTGAAAGGCCTATTCAGCCCTCAGTAAGTAAAAGATTCCTTGCTTCTGACATGGGCTGAATTCGCCATTGGACAGTAGGCCACCACAAAGCAGTATTTATAGATTATTTTGAGGACTTATTAAATGCAYGTCCTTGTGCAGGCTCTCAGCAGAAGGGTAAATTTCATTTTGCAGAACATATCACATATTTCCTTGTTTGGGAGATTTATATTACTTTTCTCCCACATTACTGCCCTATACAGCTTTGCCATTCTGTTACAGTGTCATTAGATAAGAAAAGATGCTATTGTAATACATGCAAACTGGCAAGCAACATCAATGTTGTGGTAGGAAGCTTGAATCTAAATTCTGCAACTAACACGCATTAARTTCTGCAGAGTTTTTAGTGTAGTTCTGGAAAAGACAGAGGTGGCATACAGAATAAAGGACTTAAAACTTATGGTAAGAAGGCTTAAGAATTCACTCAGGGAACAAACAACAGCAGCAACGCAGAGGAGCAGTTCAGAGCACAAATAAAAAATGAGGCAGTCTTATGAGAGAAACTCAAGGAGGCAGATGGCAATTAGGTGTCAGTAAGTTCTCATTAAAAGTGGATGGTTTCCAGACTCAATTAAAAGACCTTTTTGAAGCAGTAGAGAGGAAAAAGGAGAAGCATTAAAACCCTTACGAGGCTGATGTGTATTACAAAACCTTTTCTTTTCATTGTTGTTTGGGAAGAGGGTGAAAAAGTCAGATTTTGAATCTGCAGTTCTGTCACATAATAACTCATATTTCTGATGCTATAAGCTTGCAAAACAGATGTGTTCAAAGTAGTAGAGAAAAGGGAATAAAAGGGGAAAAATAAAAGCAAAACAAAATTATTGTGCTATGTTTTCTTCCAGTGTGTTAAAAATAATGAACTCATTATGACTTACATTTTTGAAAATAACCTACAGTAGAATTCTCTTAGGAGAACACACAACTTTTTCACATGTAAGACACACAGAAAAGAATGCTTTTGCTGGCTGTCTTGGAGAAGTAATGCTGTGAAAGCCATTAGGCTCAGAGTACGGCTGTGTACTGCCTTCAGAAGTCATGCTAGCCACACTAGCTGCGGCTACAGCTCCCTGAGTCAAGTGGGCTGAACCAGCAACATTCCCATGGTTGACCTTAGTTCGTTTCTGGCTTGTACGCCCATGCTCATAACATCATTCATGAGGGCTGAACGCAAGCCAGAATTGTGCCCACGTGCCGTGACCTCCAGCTGGCTTTGCTGGTGTATGAATGTGCTGAACGCATTGCACTGCCTCAGACCAGGAGATGAGCATGGTCTTTAGCTGCTCAGAGATGCACCTGGGGCGGTGTGAAGAATAACAAGGCCTGGCAGAGGGCTATTGACACCTTCCTCAGTGGGCTGAGCGCACGAGGAGAGGGCCGAGCAGGTTTCTGGTCTCTGTTATTCCTGGCAGGCAGCTCCATGCAGCTGGGTCACCAAACAGCAAGTGCACAACTGCTGAATGTAATCTCCATCCCAGGGCCCAGGAGGATAGTCATGCCAGTTCCTACTGCTCAGAAGGAAAGTCACACTGTGTGTCCGTCACAAGGATCATCAGAGGTGTCACTGAAAGCATCAGTAATTTTGCTCAACTCAGTTTCTCAAGAAACAGGAAATTAGGCATGGAGATTAAAACACCCAAATGTTGCTGCTTGTGTATTAATGTTTAAGCACCCATTGCACTCAGCAGAGATAGACAGCAGGATTCAGTTACTTAAACATTGCCCTTTAGTGACATCTGAGATGCTGTAGCATATTCAAGATATCCACTGGCAGATAAAACACATGGCCTCCAGCAGACCCACACCTCTTCTGGAGTAGCAGTTATAACCCATGTGGAAACTTAGAGGGCACCAGCCACTTATGCGGAGACAGCTGAATTGATGCTGCATCACCTCCACACCAGAGTCACAGACACCATTTGCATTGCCGTGCTTCCTGCGTGGTTCAGAGCTTCTCCACTGGACTTTGTCAGAGCAGGGCCCTCAGGGCTGCCTTCACCCAGTTTGGTACTGCTGCATGCTTACTGCTTGCTAGGGCATGGAAGTAACATACTCAGCCTGCAGTACTGTCTTCTGTAATTTCCTTCTTTTTCCCTCTTCTCTCCTTTTCCCCAAGACTTCTCATTACCTTAGGCAAAGTCTTTCCTTGGTCCACAAGGATAAGCGCAAAATAACTCATTTTGTTCTTGTCTTTGATGTGGCAAAATCCAGCTTTTCAAAAGAGCGGGTTCTGTGGGCTTACTGTATAGTACTCAGAAGAAGGAAGCAAAATGCCAAGGGGTTGCGTCATGTTTCAAAGTCATACAAATGGAAGAATTTCATGTCCTTCTTTCAGTAGCGTTTCCCCACCTGACTGAATATCAGTTCCCCATTGAACAACTCACTACAAACTTCCTTTTTCTGCCCCCAAATTGCCCTTATTCACCATGGCATAATTGTGGGGAAGGAGAGAAAGCAGGCTTCTTCAACCACAGGGAAGCAAGAAAAGGGACCAAAAAGCTGGACTGACAGCTCAGAAGAGCCTTGGTGAGCTGGGCATCTTGCTTCTGCTGTTGGGAGGGTGAGAGCAGGAAAGGTGCAGTTCTTCCCCCCAAAACCAATACCTCCCACATCCTGATCCTCTCCTGTGCAATGGTAGTGCCTAAGCTATGGATGTGGCTATGTGTTTCCTCCAAACTGGTCTTTTTTCCTGCTAGGGTAGGCAAATAAGTAGGCCATTATTTGAGGTTTTTACCTACCACCATTAATACCTACCCTTGGCCCTGACAGCAGGATGCTTGTACAGTCACTTCAGCCAGTGTGAACAGAGATTTCTATTTTCCTGAGCTGTGAGTTAACTGAATCATGCTAGACACAGCAGTCTGATCCCCTCCTCACTTCTACCCCTGCCTCATCCCAGTTTACCCTATCCACTTTCCTGGAATGATGGTTGAGCCAGGCTGGGTGTGAGGAAGTAGGAATTAAGGACTCAGCACTTCTAGAGCTTGTCCTCATTTGCAATCATTAGTTTAAGTTCATACACCGGAATGCCTTCATCTATGCTCAGCTTGGTTTTAGTGAGCACAGGCAGTTGGTGAAACACTACTCTAGCTATGTGAGTGATTCGATTAGCAGTGCTGTGATTAGATTCGCGGAGTGGCTGGACAGAGCTGTTGATGACTTGTCATTCTGGCTGATCCATCCTCATTGCACTAATAGCTTGAGCTATACACTTGCATAGACAAAACCTGTGCATGTTTACAACCCACTGTTTATTTGAGAACTTATAACCTCACCTCCTATTAGTGTTTCTAGTCCATTAGCTTACATAGCAGAGGTCTGTACTAGCTGTAAACTCTGTTGTTAGCCTGTATTGGAGATCATTACATGTTGTACTGAAAATGTCAGGGAGGGAAAATATTGGTTCTTTGTCATAACTCCAGCAGAGTTATTTTTCAGATTCTCTGGCTGTTTCTGGAGTGGTGTTTCTTGGCATGCAACAGTGCCTGAATTGCAGAAATACTATACTTTTGTGATGCTGTTGCAAATAGCAATTGTTTTTCCTGTCTTTTAAGCTCTCTGGAATACTGCATCATGGCAAAAACTCTTCCTGGGAAATAACCCTAGTTTTAAGGCTGGAGCTCCAAACAGGTAGCTGCCCACTTGCTATTTGTGAGCACTTCTGTTCATGGACAAGTGAACATAAAGCAATTAGACAGTGACTGCAGGATTTCTCTTCATTAACTTAGCCTTCTATGAGTTGTATGTCTAAGCTAGCTGGTCATCCGGGCTACTGCTGTTGTAAGGAGAGACAATGATGAGCACCTCAATGAATACTGCTTATTCTTTCCTTGGTGACTTCCAGGAAATACAGTGTTATTGAATGCCTGATGCTTTGATAGAGGAAGTTCAGTGAGATAAATCCTACCTTCCTGCTCTCTGCCAAAAGGAAACAGACCCGCGATGCTGCTCTTCTGCCAAGAAATAGCAGACGTTATGTTTGCCCATATGGAGTAGCGCTCTGGATTCTTGTGCTTGGAATACAAGTGGAATTCCCTTTTTATTAAAAAGCAAAACAAAACAACCTGCTCAGAAATACATGCAAAGCCCTTAGGAATACAGAATAGGTGCTCTCTTCTGGATGCCAGGGCCAATTTCATGCTCTGTTGGATCATTTATAAAGCTCCTTGGCTCTCTGTGTAGTAAAAACATGCAGAGTACAAAGTAAAAACATAAAGTATCATTGTATGAATGATCTCAAAATATAACACTGATGAGGAAAAGCAACAAAAGAAATGGGATAGGGCAGTGATGCTTTGCATTTCTGGTAACAGCTGATGTGTGTATAGTGACAGTGCTAAATCCTTCTATATTGGGTCTACACCTCCTTTGCACTGGGAATTTTGCTATATGAGGTGTGAGGCAATGAAAAATCGGACTCATAATATCCCACTGAGCATCTGAGTCATCTTATTGCACTGGAATAAAAGCACTTTAGAAAATACAAGCCATCTGTGATGTTAAATGCAATTATCTGATTTGCCTTAGTAAATGCCCACAAATCACCATCAACTGCTTGAATTTTTCAACACTGCACTGAGCCATTCATGAGCAGGTAAAGGTCGTTATTCCTAAGATGTTATCAACTCTGATCATTATTAAGTTATTACTATCTGCAATAGCATAACTGCCTCGATCCAAATCCAGCACACAGAAGGATTTTAAAGAAAGAGACAGGTCATTTTTTTAGCTTTGACCTTCAGAGGATCACACTAGTTCTGTTACTGCACTGAAGTCTATGCAGTATTGACTGTTATTTACAGCCTTGTCCTACTGGCATTGAGCTAAGTGACAAACATTACTGTCGTTAAAGGTCAGATCCCAAGTTCTTTGCTCCAGATTCCCATTTGTTAGAGCTTCTGTACATTGTGAATCCCCTAGATATGCCTTTGTTCCCCCATTACCCAGTAATTTTGCCCAAGCAGCATTTTATGACAAGCCACTCTGTAAATTCAGGCTGCCAGAGGCCAGGAAATCTCAGACAAAGCCACTGTGCTTGTACAAATTAAATATTCTGGTTGTATGGAATAAGTCCACTGTGCTCAGGATGTATCAGCCCTAATGTGCATGTACAGATTATGTTCTAGATGTGCTAGGCTCTCTACAGATGTACATGACCTACATTGCACAAGCTCATGCATTTACCTCTGTGGAAACCCAGCAGAGCTATGATAATGCTACCTATAACTTTGTTTCTTAGATGTTATTTGCACCTGTGCCAAAAGCTAACAGTATGAATTTTAAATATATTTTGCATAAGTGTAAATGTCTCCAGTTTACATGTGTTTTATGTTACCCAAATCTGAGCATACTGGGGCTCCACAATACAGTGCACCCATCTACGTCTAACGTGTGACAGTAGCAGGAGTGGGCTGAATGCTCAGCCAGTAAAAATCAGCATAGAAGCACCAAAACAGGGATAAAGAGAAGAGAAGGCTCGGGGGGGATCTTATAAATGTTTGTAAATATCTGATGGGAGTGTGTCAAGAGGATGGGGCCAGACTCTTCTCAGTGTTGCCCACCAAAAGTACAAGAGGCAATGGGCATGAATTGAAATATAGGAAATTCCATTTAAACATAAGAAGAAATTTTTTTTACTGTGAAAGGTGGTAAAATATTGGAACAGGTTTCCTAGAGAGCTTACAGAGTCTTCACCCTCAGAGATATTCAAAACCTAGCTGGACACAGCCTTGAGTAACCTGTTCTCTTTGGCCCTGCTCTGAGCAGTGGGGTGGACTAGACAATCTCCAGAGGTGCCTTCCAACCTCAGTGATTCCTTGGTTCTGTGATTGCAGGTTACTGAGACCATTGCATTGTTCTAGACCACAACAAATTCAATTTCAGCAAATAATAGCAAAAGTCACAGTTGTTTAAACAAGTTACCCAACTGCATCGGCTCAGTCTGCCAGTTGGTCACATTGACCCGCCACGGTAGGTTGTTCTTCATAAATGTCTAGCTCCATTTACATACACATCTCCTATTAGGGCTGTCTCCCTCATTTTCTTTGAGGAACACTTATGCACAAGGCTCAGTTTGATCCTGTGATTCACACTACAACGGAGATCAAGGAGGGCACTCAGTGTGTTACTTTTCTCTGAAGAAAAGGGACCCAAAACATTTCTCAGGAAACTGCAGATCTCATTCACTGCTCTCAGATCTCCAGTAGGAACCCAGCTGGGGCTATCACTGAAACAGCCAAGTTCTGCATCGGTGTGAGGAACACCCCTTTGGCTTTTGTCACTGATGGAGAATGCTAACAATGCAATATAATCTTCTAGTCTTTGAACATCTAATATAGGAACCTGCTCCTGTTCTTCGTGCATTTTAAGCTTCCTATGGACCAGTTGCCATTTACATATGGAAGAATAAAAAGTAAAGAAGTATGGACCATGCATATCTGTGTTTGGATCCCTGATGCAAGCAGGTCATAAAGTCTACATGGTGGAAAGAAGTTTCAATATGTGCATACAAATCTTCTAGACAGTTCTGGCATTCTTGTTCATGGTGTTTGCTTTATCACCATGATTTGCCTTTAGCCATTTTATATCTTCTCTTGAAAATTTATGCGCTAGTGATTTATATACACATCTTTGTAGAGCTTGTACTCTCTGGCCACCAAGAGTATAGTTATCATGTKTGCCCTGTTAGAGGGGAAGATTGGTTTATGAATACATCTTCCTCCAGCTGTAGCTGTCCCAGCTGAAAACATCACTGTACTCAGCTACTCATTCCTAGCACAGTTACACAGTGCTGATCCCCAAGATCTGCCAGCGCATGTGATCACACTCTCATCTGCTTCAGTCAAAATAATCTGGGTTGGCCACAATCTTTTGTAGAAGCTGCAGAAGTTAACCCAGCTCTTTTTCAACAGAAAAAATAGGAAGCAGCAAGTGGACAGACAGGAAAGAAAATGATGTATAAGTGGATGGTGACAAGCAGATGTGGGCAGAAGCAGCTTATAACTCATCCCACAGGCACAGCTGTAGACAGAAGATGCCTAAACGAGCTGGATGAAGAAGTCAGTCATGGTAGTGTACTCTGCACTGCACTGCAAGGCTGGAGTTGAGACAACAGATGTGACTGAAACGTACACTGAGCCTCAGGGGAGGCACAGTGACAAGGACAGAGCTCTCCTTGACATAAATGAGAGCATGATCACCTGTCTCTGAGCACATAAAGTTGGTATAAAGTGTGTTGCATCTCTAAAAATCTACAGGCTCCTCAAGCCAGAGAAATAAAGCACTATCCTCACTTGCTTGTTCCCACCTCATGCTGCCCGGTTTCTTGTGCTAGCACATGCAAACACAGTCATGCAGTGAATGAGAGCAGGGAACTGACAGGGGTTACACTCAACAGGTTTTGTGCCAGGTTAGCTTTCAGTAAAAGGAAGACTGTTGCAGGCTAAAGACAACAGCAGAGGACAGGAATAAGGCAAACCACTAGTTTACCTAGCAGTACTAGCTCACAGTAACTAAAAGTGTCCATAGGATCACAAGATAATTCAGGTTGAAGGGGAACTCGGGAAATCTCCAGCCCAACATCCTGCTCCATGCAGAGTCAGCCGCAAGAGCAGACCAGGTTGCTCAGGGCTTTATCCAGTTGGGGCTTGAAAACCTCCAAGGATGGAGACTACACAACCTCTCTGGGCAACCTGCTCCAATGCCCAACTGTTCACATGGCAAAAAAGGTTTTCCTTGTACCCAGTCTGAAACTTTCTTTTTTCCATTTATGCCTGTTTTCTCCCAGCCTCCCACCATGCACCACTGTGAAAAGCCTGGCTCAAAAAGCTGTCATCCAAGGCAGCCACAGCTGTGGTCCAAGTATCAAGCCCAGCTGCTGATTTGGTAACTGTCCTGCTGGGAAAGTTGTCACAAACTTGCTTCAGGAGGAAAATATGTGGCATGTTTCCAAGTTTGCATAAAACTTTTCTTTGGTTTATCACAAAATAATGCATGAATTAAACAGCTCATCATGTTGTTTGAAGATGGCAACAGTCTGTACCACTCTCTGTGCATGACTTAAAACACAGATGTTACTGGAGAGTAAAATTAACCTTACACTTATAAAAGGATAGACTTTTTGTATATATAGACTACTGTCAGTCCCAGACACATAAAGATCATGGGATTAACCCATCCACTTCCCTTTCCCAGTTTTCTATAATAAGAGATTAAAAAAACCCCAAAACTACGGATCTGAGTATTCTAAAACTCAAAATTTCAAATTTTTCTTTGCAGCTGGGAGGGGAAGACATTGATTACACGAGAATCTCATTTTTATATCTTTATTTTAAAAAGTAAATCAACTACTTGAACAGAAAAATAAGAGAAACACCTGAAATTGCAACACTAATGATAAAATACACTTTGAAGACATCAAAAGCTTCTGCCTGGTATCTCTTCTGAGTCTTCTGCAGACTCCCATATGCACTATAGGCAGCATTATGGATTAATGATTTATCACACAAGACATTTTTAACAATAAGGGAACATAGGTGTGTAATATAAAGAATACTCAAAATATATTAAGCCAATAGTATAGATACAGAACATTAATTATACAATTAAAATGTAATATGTCATGGCAAAACATTATTTTATATTCATAAAGTGTTATGAGGCAAGACTCTAAACAAGACAAGATTACTACACTATTAAAACCTGCTTTCCAGTGCCTTAATAACATACTGTTGAAATAATATAACATCTATTTTAAGCAAGTTTATTATATCTTTGGGCAGACTAGTCTCCCTCCCTCCTTATAGCAGAAAGCATTGCATATGGTGTGCAAATAAATGTTCAAGCAAAGTATTTAATAGCTTTTCTGAAGTCATCTTCAGATGCCCAAAACTGCTTCTGAATATTATTGTTTATACTTAAACATATAGCAGAACTTGGTTCATTCTGTGATGGTAAGACTGGATCCACACAAGCTTAAGAATCTGTTTTAATGGATCAAAACATGGGACTTAAGTCTAAAAATCAGTTTCTCCCCTTTTCTCATATGCTTAGTTGAGTTACGGAGCACTTTTTTTCTTTTAAAACCAAACCCCTATAGAACATTAATAACATAAAGTTGGAGATTGAAAAGAGATCAACATTGTACCTAGCATTTTATCACCCCATCTTTCAGGTATCTGTGTGAGACTCAGCAGGTCTTCTTCTCAGGAAATGCCACTTCCCACAGGAAATCAAATAAAGTAACATATGCAAAACAGAGTGTGCACAGAAATTCCCACCCTCCTCCTCTCACCCCAGATCTGGAACCTTGTATCCCTAAGACTGTTTCTCCAGCTCTGAACAAGAAAAAGGGAGGGGAAGTGGGTCTGGAATTCTCTATTTTCCTTTTCCACCACTGAATTTCCTGCTAACTCCTACACTGTACTGTCCTTAAAGTTTCTGCTGAAACTTCCTTGTTTCTTATTACCAAATGAGAGCAGCTCATGGCCTAGGGCATGTGCTGAAAGCATGCCTGAACATACTGCCCTTCTCTCTTCCACTTTCTCTTTTGGCCCTCATTACCTATAGAAGTAATGAAGCACAAGCCCCACTACTTCTTCCTCCTCAATATCATATCTGTATACATCTATGCGTGTTCCTCCCATACTTTCCCACAAGGTAAATGCACTAGGCATCAGTTACCTTCCAAAAAACCCCAATGATTTCCATGTACTGATTCCTTGCAATATGCAAGGCAATGTAAGAATCCAGATACTGAGTAGTTAGGCAGGTGGGATGGTTTTGTGGCAGGGCTATTGTTATCACACTTGAGTCTGATGACAACCATTGAATGGTTTTAATTTCACCATCACAGCCTAGGCCCATTCAACTAAGCAGATTATGGCCAAAAATGTTCAGTCGCGGCTGCGATCCTGTTTGCCTCTGGTGACACCTGACTTGAGGTTCTTGATTTTCAGCTGTTTGTTCAGCTGCTCCTGAAAGATGGCTCTGTGTGTGTGCTTGGGCACCCAGAATAATTAATCACATTTGAAAATCCTGGCTCATAACTATACAGCAGAAGTTTACAGTACCTCACTAACAAGGTCATCAGATAAAGACGAGTGAGGATTTCACTGTTTTACAGAAAGAACTTACCAGCATAACAGGTTACTCAAATCTTAATGACTGTTGCATTTTTGTAAGGTGGAAGGGGAATAAAAGGAGAGAAAATGATGATGTATGATAGTGATGGATACAACCCCAACGTCTTGTTTAGACTTCAGAACTCTTCTAGCAGAGCTATGCTGTCGAAGGACGTACTTTGATCTAATGTTAGTTGGCAAAAGCCCTACCTAGATACAATTTGAATGGCTTAGGAGCCTTTTGTCAGCATTGCTTATTTAATCTGGTGACCTAAGGCAAAGTACACAGCAAATTGCCTTTTGCTGTTACAAACTGTGTCTGTTTTAAGGAACTTAAAACTCTTTTAAGAGAAAGCTTAGAAGAAATATACCTGGAGAAAGACATGGTTAAAAAGAGAAGAAAGCAAGCAAGGAAGTATGATGAGATAGCTCTCTGAGTTGAGAAAGTTGGTCTTTTTCTACTCTATAATTTAAAAGGAAGTTTTTAGAAAGTTAGCTAGCTCTCTCCGATGTTTTTGAAAGCTCTGCTCAAAACAGATTGTACTTTACCATAGATTAATTGAATCAGCTCACAGCCTCTTTTCTCTAATGAGTGACATACGTTAAGTTACATTTTGCCTAGCCTTGACCAGAGTTTTAGACATTTTTGATATTTTAGATATTGTTAAATACTAGGTTTCATTAGCTATCATGTAACATCAGGTATTAAACACTATACCTCTTAACATCTTCAATGCCCTATTTGCCAGCTAGTCACAGCTATAATTTTCCTGTTCTTTAGCAGGCGCAAAGTTGTAATTAAAAACTACAGGGCTTTTTAAAGGGCTTTAGTAATACTGTATTCACGGGGGATGGCCTCAGGGCCCATAGCTGAAATGTAGTTACCAGCCAGAAATTCAGCATATTAAAGGCGATAGGACTCCAGCTCTCCATGTCCGTACCACTTGAACCCAGAGTCTTGGTAGCTATTCACACTATGGCTTCTAACTCATTCCAACTAAGAAAGCCACGCTATACACATGCATTAACAAGATTATTACAGTAACTTACCTCCAAATATTGCCAATGTTCCTGCTGGAATAGTTAAATAAATATATGAGCTTGAAACAAAATGTCAGCAAAATCACAAAAGTTTATGTGGTGTTGTTGAGAAAAAATTGTCCAAGGTTTTCTGTGTATAACATATATTTGGAAACTGTGAAACCTGCAACACCCTACTATCCTGAGAGTGCCTGAATATTTGCCCATTTCACCCAATGCAAGGGTTCTGGTGTGTGGTTGTATTGCAGTTGGAAATATCAGCATATCCTCACAATCACTGTTATTTATAATGCATTGCAAGTATGCATACTGCTTCACAGATACATGAAAGACAAGGATGCTGCTCCAGGGAGCTTGTAACTTGACTCATATACAATACAAAGGCTAATAGTTCAAACGCATATGAGAGCAAAGAACAAGTGAAATCTTCAGGGCAAAGTCGGTAATAGAAGGTTTCAGGAAAGTGTTGGGCTTTAAGGTTGTCCTTTATAGGATTTAGTTTTCCTTCATAAAATAAATAATAAAGACCTAATTTTATTTTAATTACTTTAGATATTTCAAGAATGTCAGAATACATGGAGTTTATTCATTTGCACATTGCATGTTCTTGCACCCTAATTTGAATTAATGGATGTTGATTTTGCAAAACTGACCTGTCTTGAATAATGCTCATTAGCTGCAATAACTTGCGGTAACAAAGAAAAAGAATATGGGAAAATATTTTCACACCCTACATCTATACGCCTRTGTATACTCAGTCCCTCTGCTGCTGTCTTCATTTTAGTGGTGACATAACTTTGGTGAATGAAGGAACTCACAGGCTCTTTCTGGGTAGGTTAGTATTTGTTAATACATTTGAAAGCAAGAAAGAGGTATTTTGGAGGAGAAAAATCTTCAAAGCCTTTTTGATATGTCGCAATGAAACTAGAAAAGATAGAACTCAAAACTCTTTCAGACAACAAACATTTCAGGACAGATCTTAGGAGTGACAGGTTGTTTGGCATAGGATTTGGGAGTTGTTGAAGTAAACTCAACGCTCAGTTACTGTCTCCCTAATCTCCTTCATTTTTTGGATTTGTAAGAAGATATGGCCTGTCAGAGTCGGACAGAATAACGACGATAGATGGAGAAAGACTGAGCCCCTCACATGAGCTCCAGTACCCAGAGATGCCGAATGGAAGTTCCCAATGCTTTTTCTGTGCAACTTTCCCTTCTCCCAGGAAAATCTTCTTCCACTGTGTGAGTGTGAGAATATGGGACAAAGGCTTTGGTCAGAGCAGAACGAGGTGCGCGATACCACAAGGTCCTCCACAGGTTTTCAAGGGTGGCCCTGAGGGAAAGAGGCCCCGCAGAGGGGCAAGATGCGCCCACAGCACAGTACCGAGGGCGCCGGTCACTGACGGAGCCAAGGAACGCCACACACCCACGGCGAAACTGGGCCGCCTGGCTGGAAGCGAACTGGGAGGCAGCTGGGCGAGGGGGACTGTGGAGAGCAGCTGGGCGAGGGGGACCGTGAGGGGCAGCTTTGGTGAGAGGGACCATGGGAGGCGGCGGGGCGAGGAGAACCATGGGGGGCAGCTTTGGCGAGGGGAACCATCCCCGCTTGCCCCCTGTGGCTCCCCGGGCGTGGAGGCCATCGGCCTGGCCCTGCTCCCTGGGGACCAGCGGCAGCTTCGCCCTCCGCTCGCCCGGAGCTGGGCCAGGCCCAGGTGTGGCGCTTTCCGCTGTTGCCTCGACTATGGATTTCSCAGGCCAAGCCCGAAGATACCAGGGCGGGCGGCTGGGAGCAGGTGCGCTTATTACTCATGGCSGCGCCCGCGCGGGCCGGTGCGGACCGGCCTGGGCCGGCGCGGGCCGGGAGTGACGACGCCGGGCCGGTGCGGCCGGGACTACATTTCCCAGGGTGCCGCGGGGCGCGGCCCCGCCCGGCTGTCAGCGGGAGCGCTGCAGGTTGCTCGCCGCGGCTGCAGATGAGCG
>NW_020447475.1:608970-623670 GCF_003343035.1 Apteryx rowi | reverse complement strand
TGTGTGTTGCCTCTCTGTGGGGCACTGGGGAGTTGAACAAGATACGAGGCTACGTGTGCGGGAGAAGGCAGATCCCCCTTTCCTTCCTGCTGTCGGCCTCTGAAGTTCACTCGCTCTTCCAGTGCTTCAGCACGAGGCGTTGAGGGTTCCTGGGTCCCCTATTGCTTTCTTCTGTGGCCTCGGGAAAGCTTCAGAAGCCCACGGTGCAGAAGCAAGCCATCTGTCCTTGTCCTCCTGTGCTTAATTTGGGATTTTTCTTTTTTTTTGTTCTTTTTTTTTTGGAGCGCTCATCTTGAGACAGCCTTGAGCTTTGTTTCTCAGAAGTGGTGAGATCTATAGTTCTACCCGAGACCACTGAAAATCATGCTGGAGTTGTGTTTTGCTGGGTACCCAAAGGTGAGCTGCACATTTGAGTGTCCAGCTAAAACTGTGGATACTGAAGCCGGTGGACAGCTCAGCACCACTGAAAACTAACTTCATAGGCAAACTCAAGTCAGGGTAAATAAAACCACTAGTTATTTCTTAAAAGATGTCTGTGTACATCCAAAGTCCATCCCTAACCTTAAGCCTTTCCATGAGTCCAGCAGTTTCCTTATGCACAGGCCACTTTATTGAATAGCATTTAGAAGACTGTAATGATACAAAGAAAGAAGCTAGTGGTCCTGAAAAAAGAGTGCTGCTTTTTCTGTGGAAAAAGACTGAGCAACGTGAACAGGGCGTGCATGCCTGGTAGTGGGAAAGTAAATGAAATGGACTGCCATGCACCAGATGGTTCGCATGCCAGCAGCAACCCCTATTTTATTGTGCTGCCTTTATTCGCTTGAAGTCCTTCTCAGTCTGTTTGCTAGATTCTTTCGGGTCTGTAATAATTTCTGTCATATCTGCAGTGTCTTCTATCTGAGAATCTCTAAAAGCTTTGTAAATATTAATGAAAGAAAGCTTTGCTAAACCTTTGGGAAGCAGTGCTTCTCCCTCAGAGGATATGGGCTTCTTTTTCCTCTTCAACCCTTTCTTTCTGTGTTCTTCCACCAGGAAGCATCCCTGTTACAATGTCTCAAAATAGGCCCTCTTGTCTGTATTTTCCTCTTTCCCCCCATTTTAGTTTTTCTCCCAAGAATTTCTTGCCCGCTTACTGCTGTGTAATTCTGTTCCCCTCACTAGCACAGCAGGATGACTACTTACTTCTCCAGGAAAAGTAGCTGTGTGGCTGTGACTACTTTGTGTGAATGTAGAGCATGCACGTATAAGGCCTGTTCTTATCCATAATTTTCTGTTGGGACTATGATTCTTTGTGTGGCTGTGCTTAAAAACATGCTTTTATCTTAACGCATTCTTCACAGTATTGGAGTCATGGGTGTGGGCTGTGTTCTTTTCATGAAATGTGCCTTTTGGCAGGTAACACATGGCATTACAGCTTCTGTTTGGGAAGCTGAGAGGTTGCTTGTCCCTCACTGCTCC
Source organism: Apteryx rowi (assembly GCF_003343035.1). Taxonomy (NCBI): domain Eukaryota; kingdom Metazoa; phylum Chordata; class Aves; order Apterygiformes; family Apterygidae; genus Apteryx; species Apteryx rowi. Next base: position 622,212 of record NW_020447475.1, on the reverse strand, counting down.
ATTCTCCACAGTGTGTGGGTCGTGCTCTGCGAAAACTAGGCAAAAGTAGAGTTGCCGTGGAATTTTCTAACGTGATAGTTTTGTAGAAAAACGCCAGTTTGCTGATCTCAAAATGTTTTAGATTTATGAAACACAGATTGCTTTTTTCAGTTGTTTGCTTTGTTTGTTTTCATTGGAAAAATATTTTCCTGGTTTTGTGTTTGGKATCTTGAGAGCATACCCTGCTGTATGTCAGATCAGGGAGCTTGGAAATGCGGAAAGCCTAGAAAAGTCTGGCTAAAGCTGAGGTTGTCTGGCCTTCCAGTCTCTGCGGTACTCAGCTGGGAGCCTGGCTAGGGTGGGCTCCGTGGGCCTTCAGCCCTTTTCTATGGAGTGTCACAAGGCTTTCGGATGGCTGGGCCAACCGGCTTTTTATGCAAACTCACAAGTGGCTGGGTCTGGGATTTGACTGGTGCCTGGAGGGGTACCTGGGGCACGAGGGAACCACAGATCCTGGAGCATGGGAGTTCCTGGCTGAAGCCAACATCCGTTGCCTGACCAGCYCTTTGCACTCCTTAATATGAGCCCATTTAGATGGGAGCACTGCCAAGGCAGGTCTATTTTTAGACCTGACAGTTTTGACAATGTTCCTTTAAGTGTTTTTTTTTTCCTTCTAGTGAGAATGAAAGAACTAGGTCAGAGTCAGTAGAAAAAGGCTTTTGATCTTTGCTATAGTGTTCTCAAAAATATTTTTCTTCTAGCTCTTGTGCAGTGGAGGTAAAGGAGGAGAGAGATGGGTGATATTTTCCCCATGTTTATTGCATAGGAAAGCGCAAGAGACTGACAGCACCAACCAGATAAYGTATGCATTCAGGTAATCCCACACAGTTCTGTCAGATCCCCTGCAGCTCTGACCTGTGGTACCCTTGAGATTCCCGAGCAAAAAAAAAAAAAAGCCAATTATATCATGGAGTGGTTTCTTAGTAAGTTTGGTCTGCCACCTCTCTTCTTGTGTATAAGCTTTGGAAAGTATATAAATATATTAATTGCTAGTCTCCTCCTGAAGGTTGATGAAAAGTTAGTTCTCTACTGTCTTGTGGCCCTTGTTTAGTGATTTGGTGCTATTGAGACTCTGGATCTGTATGCTGGAGAATATTTTTCACTAAGTGGTGTCTTGCTGGCTTAAAGGTGACAGAATGGCTCTGGCCTTGCTCCTCAGTAACCCTGAAGGAGAGTAGAGACTCATAAAGGAGGTTAGAGCCTTCTGGGATGTGAAGGTGAGGTTAACTGCTGCAAGACTGAAGTTATTTGCAGCCTGTAAGCAACTTATGTCAAAGCAGTCCCGTGAATTTCAGCCACGTGATGTACCTGGGTGGAAAGCCTTCAGTGCTTAGCAAACTTCAACCAATATTGAATGTTGCCATGTATTTCCCCAGAGATCTGAGATACTGTGAGCTCATAAGCTTACTATGCCAATTCTGCCAAGGATGTTAAAGTGAGTTTAGGACCATCAAAAGAACAACTTTGATGTTGGTTTCAGTGTAGGTACCTGTTATGCTCTTCCAGGGTGTGCCCAGAATTACAACAATCTTGACAAGTATTCAGATATTCAACCTTGCCTTATTTCTATACCCACTCCAGGCTCAGACTAGATGTCTCTGCACTTAAGTTTCCAGGGAATTTGATCTAATAGATGTGTTTTCAGCACACCTAATTGCCTGTGGAGCAAAGAAGTCACAAATCCTGTCATTCAAAAATAGCATGTGTTTGCATCATTTCTCATGTTTTCTTTAATAGTTCCCAACCACTCCTTAGCTTGAGGGACACAAAGAACTGCCAGCTGGAGGCAGGGCTGAGATAAGTCTACCTTTCCAGTTGAAACTGTCACCTCAGATTGTAGCAGAGGAGACTGATAGGACCAGTGGTGGAGGCACACAGAGGGCAGGGAGGGGGAAGACTTGAATTCCTTTGCCTTTGATCACAATACTGTTTCTCTGTATTATTTAGTGACAGTTTACTGCAAAAATGCATTAAGCTGTTATGGGTATTGGTACATAGGTCTCTTCCCATCCCCTTCTGTCTGGCAGTCTTCATGTTGGGCTACAGCATCTTGTCCCTTCTTTCTTGCTCAGAAACAGCCTAAGGTGGCGCTTGCCTTCATGCCCCCTCCCCAGTGTGCATACAGCTTGGTGGTAGAGTGTGCTCCTCTGCCTCGAACCACTTCTTAGAGTTCTCCCATCTCGGTTACTACCTTTAAAAAAGTCAGCTCCATCCATCGYATTGCATCTATCTGTAAAAGTTAGCTATCTCTCAGCTATACCCAAAGGAATAATGTAGCTATGTAAGTCCGGGAGTCTGTCTTGGACTGCAAATTCTTATTTTGGTTAGGTACCCCGCTCTCTCAGGCATTGTATAGGGAGTCTGTGAGCTGAAGTTCAGGAGGTGCATTCCATTCTGGCAACCAGATACCCCCAAATTAAGCTGTGGCTACGAAGAATTTCGCTACACTGAAGTCTCTTTGGATGCATCTAGGCTGAGTGGCAGGTGGATGTGACTGCTGGTTATATGGTCATTTTCCCCTTCCTTCTTGAGACTTTTTTGAAAGGTCCCAGCATGGTAGGTAGCATCCAAGGAGGTTGTGTAGTTTTGTTCTTCTTGTTGACAGCTCAATTCATGAGGCCAGGGCAGGCTGTTCAGATGTCTGCCTTTTGTGCTTCTGAGCATTACTGTATCACAGGGGATATCATAGGAGAGCAGCAGTGAGAAACTCAAAGGCACTGTAGCTAAGTGGTAAGTAAGTGTTAGAGTTGCAGATCGGTGCAGGCTGTTCAGCTCATAACCCTGGAGAGGATTCTGTCCAAGAAATCTTCTGAAGGCTTGCTAGTGGGTGCAGACTTAGGCATCTGGGTAGCACCATGAGCTATGGTCCTGCCCTTGGGACTCTGGAAGTACTACAGCTAGTTTGCAGAGGCAGAGCTGTTGGAGGAATATTGCTTGGTGCACTAAGCAGTGCACTGTTCCAGTGTTTGATCAGCTCTCACATAAAGAAATGTTTTGTTGTGTTCAGCTGGAGTTTTCTGTGTTTCAGTTTGTGCCCATTGCCTCTTGTCCTGTCACTGGGCACCACTGAGAAGAGTCTGGTTCCATCTTTACTCTTCCCCCTCTGCTTATTTATACACATTGCTAAGATCCCCCCCTGTGTCTTCTCTTCTCCAGGCTGAACAGTCCCAGGCCAGAAAGTAGAGTCATTTTGCAGTCTTTTGAAACTGTCTCGTTGGTGGTAATCAAAATAGCAAATAGAATTTCAGGAACTATGAGGAACAGTTTTCAGAACAAAGCAAGAAACTTCTTTGTCTCTATATTATTCCATAGTGCTCTCATATTTTGAATGCTTCATGCAGTTTTGCTTGCCACATCCCAAAAAAGACATTATAGGACTGGAAAGAGTACAGAAGAAGGCAATGAGCTGATCAGGGATGTGGAATATTATCTGAGAGAGAGATCAGGAAGATTCTGGTTCTTCAGCTTAGAAAAGAGATGACCAAGAAGAGAAGCATTAGACATTGAAAAACACTTTGGAGAAGGTGAAGAAGGAACTAGTTCACAAAGCACAACAATGAAGTTGTAGGGTTGTGTGCTTAAAATAAAGAAGTTTTTCATACAACACATAATTGCCTAGCTGCAGCCTTCAAGCTTGGGGACATTCCTAGTTTGCYTAGGAAAGATCAGTTGATGTATGCCCTGCTCTCACATTGTTTCCTTAAGCAATGACTTATTGGGCTAACTGTACTTTTAGTCTGACCAAACCTGATCATTTTTATGACAGAATTTAGTTCATCTTGTGTACATCCAGGACAGCTTCACTCATCAATGAAGTAGAGCTATTCTAGATTTGCATCAAGTAAGTGAGAGCAGAATTTGGTCAGAACAAACCAGATAAACAGAAAGGGGATGGGGACTTGAGCACTGAACTATAAAAACTTTTACAGCTAGAGTAGTGATATATGAGATATGTAATGGAAAGAGAGATGCATACGAACTGATACAGCTGTGCAACAGGGTAACATCAGCTATATCAGATCAATGGGATTAGGGCACAGGAGAAGGTAGAGGGAGGGGAGGGCAGGTCCGGTGTTAGGCTGCAGCTGTAGAAATGTCACCAGGAGAATGCCAGTTCCCCATGGGAGGAGCATTGAATAGCAGGTGCATTGCTCTGCTCTGAGAGCAAGAATTCACCCTAATGTTTGCTACTACTGGGTGAGGCCAGCAGCAAGCAGGTGGGCAGCGGACTGAATGTGGGCTGAAGTGAACTCCGTGTTCAATTACGTGATCTAAAACCTTACGAAGAGTACCTGACTGGATAGGAAGAGGGCTTCAGGAAGACATTTGGGATGGACTGTAGCCTCTCTTTAGTGCAGTCTTATCCATCTCTATATAACCTGGAACCTGGTTAGCTCATACTCCTCAGCTGAGCCTTCAGATCATTAGTTCTGCTGCTCATTTGCTCTCCTCTGCTTTTTTTTTTTTTTTTTTGGCTAGAGGGGATTTTAGTTGAGTTGGGAGTGCTTCTCTGCAAATAACCTAGTAAAAGCAAGAAGCAGACTTTTAATAATGCTGTTTCAGAAACATGAAGAAAGAAGAATTGTAATGTGTGTAAATAGAAGCTTTCTCCTGTATTTTCCTCCAGCAAAATAATTGCATGTTCTCAGCCAACTGTTTGTTGCTACAAGAATCAGCTGGGTTATGGGAGTGAGTAGGATCCAGTGGTATGAATAAGCAGTAGGAGGTGAAGAATTTTGCTGGGGAAAGGGAAGAAGACATTTCCAGCCCCTTTCATTAAATATTTAAGGAAAGGGGTAGCCTCAAAGAATGATAAAGGAGGTGACTTTTAGGAAGATGAGAAAAAGCCAGAACTGAAAACAGAAGTCAACTGCCAGATCACAAAATAGTTATGCTAGTGAGAGTGTATAACTATATTTTTCCTTTGCATTTTGATGACTTTGTGCATCATACATGGGATGACAAATAAAGCCTGAATTCACAGCTGAACTGCAGCCATTTATGCTCCATATGTTCAGTAGACATTTGCTTTTATGAAGTACAGTAGGGCAAAGGCAGAGGTTTGTGATGCATGTTTGGGACAGTGAGCCTCTACTGCAACCGATGCAGTAATGAAAAGACTCACTTGTGTGTGTCTGATACCTGTGTTGTATGCCAGATAGGCTCCCTAGCGTTCAGAAAAGGTTTCTGATGTAACGCTTGCTGATTATAGAATTGAATAATAGTGCAATTAGGACTGGAGATGAAGCATTCTTAGAAATATAAGTTGTGGTGAAATGTGACTAGCTAATCTCCTGAGGAGCAATATTTAGAAGGAGCTTATTAGGTGATTGCAGGTGAGACAAATTTGTTTCAGGAACAGTGGAACTAATGAAGCCTTGTTTCTTACCTAGTTGTGTTCTTCATCTTTTCTGTCTCCTTCCTCTGTGCTGTAATACCACCAACTTTCCAGGCATCCACATGTTCACTGGGAAATTCTCGGTGGGCAAGAAACAGTAATATTTGACCAGGCATTTGTATAAGGCAGTTGGTTACTGACAACTGTGAGGTATGGTGGGTACTTTTCTTTCAATGAGAGCACTAATTTAGGTGTCTCCCTCTCTATCTACCTAGTGATTTTTGTATTTTTTATGCATTTCCATCTTATCTCCTGTAGCACTCTCTCTGACTCCAATCTGTACATCTCACAAACATCTTTGAAATCCTGAAGACTCGCTTTACTTTTCAGGAGAAGCTTAGTAAATGCTGGCACAAGCCTTCTAATTAACAAAGGATAAAATTAGTTTACAAAATTAATTACCAACCTTTCTGTACTGTGATCCATTGTTCAAATTGTGTTCCTGTATACAAGTGATGCGTATAGCTTATTGTCCTTTATTACTGTGTTCAGTAAGATCCATTCTGCCCTGAGCTAACTGCATACCTCACTGTTCCCTTCTTCACCATCATTCTCCTCTTCCCCTATATCTGTGCAGGATTTGTGTCGCCTTGCTGTACTTATTCACAAAATTGGGCTGTTTCTCAATGAGTTTTCCTGTTGCCAGTGTCAGTTCAGGAGCTGCTTGTATCCACTGTACATTTATTAAAATGGAAGGAGAAAATTCTTCAGAAATAATTTGACTGTCCAGTCATTTTCTCTGCTTTTAACCACACAGTTCTGTTGCTGTTGCAAAAGGCAGAACTTGCATTGGTGAAGCTCCGAGGTCTATCTAGCGTAGTGATAATGTGCAGCCTGTCTCCTGAGGTGTAACAGCGCCTTAGGTTTAGAGTGTTTGCTGACGTCTATGAAATGAAAGTGATAGAAAGTGGATATTACCATACATAAAATGAACAAGTAGTTTTCAGTAGAAAAATTGTCTAAAATGCATGAGTAAATCTCTTAACTTAGTAAACTTAAATACATAAAATGCCTGTAGGATGAGGGCCTTAAAGGCAAAGGAAACCTAAATAAGATGATGATCTCTTATTTTGGGCTTATTGTTCTGTAGAGTAGTAGGGAGTATTTCATCTCTCTCAACACTTAGGATTTGTATGGGCTTCAGCAGAATTAGGAATCTTTTCTGTTCAATTCGATTAAGGTTGAAACTGCTGAGTTACTCATTCTTATTTCCTGATATAGTCCTGATGATGCTATACAAGTCTCACTACTACATTAGCTACCTCTTATAGCTGAGGTGAGTGTAAGGAGATGCATGTGGAGTGTAGTGGATTGTCTAATCCTGTTTCCTTTTTTGTGTTAACCTTTGGCTTTAGTTATGGGCACCTTCTTTGCTTTTGGATTATTCAAAAAAGAGTGTTTCTTCTGCAAGAGTGAATGGGGTGCAGTAGTAATTGGCGTGGTACTGTAGGGGTAACTGCCCAGTTGTTGCCAGCTAGAGATGTTCAGAGCTGGCTGGCATCAGGAGTGCGGTTACTTTAAACTTTGCAGATGATAATTCAGAAGGCAAAAAAGGGTTAAAGCCCCTAAACCTATAGCTACAAACTAAAATGAACAGCCTTTCTGTGACATTTCATCCCTTTCTGCCTATATCCTCTTCTTACACCTGCCCTCCTTGACCCAGTTCAATGTCTGCTTCCTTCCTGCAGAGCCATCTTTTCTCTTGCCCTTCAGTATATCTCCAGCTCCCCAAAGATGGAGGGCATATTCCACTGCTTGGACAAACACTTGATGGTAAACTTTATATGTTGTAAGAATTTATCATTTGTTAAACTGATTAATCTGGTATATGATTAATAGTCCTGATAGAGTCTGGAAAATGAGCAGCTCTGTGGAAGGATCTGAGGGGTACAGCTGTGTGCTGCTGTGTGTGCCAAGCCTTGCTGTCCATGTCTGCCTGAGCTTTAAACTCAGACCTATTGGTGCAGCTCATCAATAGCAGTACTTTGCAAGGCAAAGCTTTTGGCACAGCCTATTTATAACTGCTTGATGCTGTTTTTTGATGCTGACTAACAGAAGCAGACAGCTAGACACACTTACTATTTTGACAAAGTACTTCAGGACTTCAGCCTTAGAGGAAGTTTCTGATAGTATGTCCACATGTTATCTATACTGAAGTAAAAAATATCATGCCTGATGTGGGGCTGCTTGGCTGTGCAAATGCTACTAATTTCCTGGCCATTAGATTGGCAGATTCAAGAAACAGAGAGAGGCAAAATCTTGAAGTTACTTCCTCAGCATGTTGCCAGCATTCCAGCAGTATTTACCAGGTGGCAACAGAAGCAGCAGGTAGGATTCCTACGGAGCTTTGTCTACAGGTCCAGCTGGTCCAAAATGGCAGGTCAGTGGAACTATGCTGATTTACATGAGCTGGAGATCAGACTATCTGTAGAAGTAATTCCTATAGGCAGAAGCCAGCCAGTCTCTCAGAACTAGAAACTGGCTGATGAGGCAGCAGGTTATTCAAAAGCATTGTATTTCTTCATTCCTGTGAATAGCTTTCTGCCAGACAAAGTAGTCAAAATAATCCTAAACCTGATGGTACTTGTTAAGATCTCTAGCTTTTGTTTTTAATCCTGTTTTTTAGTATTGTAGAGGTGGTAACAACCACTTAGGTCAGATGTAATCTTGAAATAATTTCATGTTTTCTAGAGATATTCAAAATTACCAATGAATTACAAACTTCTGAAAGTTTGGGAAGGGCTTTTTGATATGGATATCTCTTGCTTATTTGATGTCAGCAGCCATCTCAGTTTGGAACTAGATCTCTGTGCGAATGTCTCCCTGAATTTGATCAAACCAGCTAAAGCAGACTGTAAATGCTGTCAAGCAAAAAGCCCTAGGGATGCTCTTTGACCACTCAGTTTTGAAATGCAGCACATGGAAGCTTGTAGAAGCCTAATTGAACAAGCTGACTGCAGAATTTTGCATGGTTGGAGATTTCACTGGCCTTTGACAAAGAACTAGGCAAAGATGGAAGGGACAGGTACGGTGAGACCTGCTGCCTAAAGGTCTTGCATGATCTCCTTTCCTAGAAAGACTTGATAAATCTTTGAGCTTCATGTAGATTCAAGATGACTGAAAAGACTTGAATCCTTTGTATAGGGTCCTTGCTATATCTGACCTGAGTTGTTAAAGTTCTGGATGTATTGACTAACTTCTCTCTTTCCCAACTAAGTGGCATTTTGATGATGGGAGTACCAGGTGAATTGTATGGACTTATCTCCTAGCATTGTACAACAAAGTCTGTGGTATGAGTATACAAAATGAAGCTTGTTTGCAAGTGTTTAACATTTGAAAGTTTTCTAAGGATTGTTAGAGGTTGGATGGATGGCTCCCCTGTCTGCTTTTTGTCTCTAAAGAGCAAAAGTTAGCACATGACTGTGATGCACATAAAACAGGACAGATGAGTAAGAAGATGCTATTTTTACTCTATCACTTTTCAGAATAGAGCAATTGTTATTGAATGTAACTCAAGCACTTGCCAAATATGCTTTAATATAGTCTTAATTGATCTGCTTAAAATTTTAAGCAGCCAGCAGTATTCCCACTGAAATAAGTGGTTATGAAATGTTTGACACAGTAGGCAGTAGAGTGCACTGAGGTAGTGACTGATCATAGATTTATCTGCTAAGCCYTGAGTCCACAGATGGAAAGGCTAAGACTTTCCATCTGCCCATGCAAAACTCTTTGGGTGTTTCAAGGCTATCTTCTGAAAAGCCTCTGAGGCTTTTCTCAGGACAGGATTCATAGAGAGTATCCTCTAGTAAAATGTGAGGCCTGCCCCCAGATGCCGGTAGCTTACTATGGCTCTTGGTGACTTTGTGTACGGCATCAAGCGTGCTCAGACAAGCTGTCTCTTGGCTGCTTGCCATCAGTGAGGCAGATGTATGGGAGGAAGGCAGCTAGGGAAGTGTAGCATTCGTGCTGCCCTCCGTTGGAACTGCATATGCATGCCATAGGCATCTGCGTGGGCACTGAGCGCTGCCCACGCAGAGCAGCTTCTGGAGAGCAACAAATTCTCTTGCTCTGTGTACTGGGAAAGGACTTGCGTTTGTATTCTAGCCTATGAAAAAAATATACTTAGGGTATTGCACTAATTTTGTTTCTTCCCTAGCTTTTTAGGGCAAACATGGTCATCTTTCCATTCTGGGTGCTTCATCTACTGTTTTCTCACAGAATTCCAGACTCCCATAACTTGACAGATCTCATCAGTCTTTTCTTGAAAGTTCTGGAAAAGCAGATGTCTTCAGGTAGGTTCAGAGCTTAGAAGAGTATAAGCTGTACCACTGAGCCAGGAGTACAAGAGCATTTAAGTACCTTTATTTTAAATAATGTCTGGTTTTCTAAATATAGATTCACATATTACGTCATTGAGTCTGCCAGCAAAATTCCTCATGTAGCCAGTGCTGTGCAGACAGAGCTGTACAGAACATCCATCTACCTGCACCCCTCAAAAAAAAGACTTCCCACCACAAAGTTTTCAATCCAAGTTCAGTAACAATTGCTGGGAAGCATAAAGAGAGAGACATTACCAGCTGTTAGGTGGGGTTTTCAGCACACTGTCTAGTCTGTGGACATTGGGGAAAAGAGAATTTCAGAGTGATCTGAAACTGGATAAAGAGTTGTATTACTGAGACATATGGATGATATATAAGTAATGAGACTGTATGGAAGAATATTAGAAGGAATTCTGTTTCAAAATCTAATGATACTACTGATATTTAATGGTATTAGGCTGATACAATCAAGTGATTTGGAGGTAGAGTTGATATCTTGATAGACTTTTAAAATCTGGGAATTAGAAGGTAGGTTTCATTTGGTAGAATGAAGATGTGCAGAGAAAGTAGGAATATTGCCAAAGTGGGTATAAGAAAATGGTCTGAATGAAGAGGGTGTGCTGACATAAGCCAAGATCGGCACAAAGAGAGGTAAGAGATTAGACAAGTATTTTAGCAAGAAATTCCTGTGTCTGTAGTAAGTGAGAATCTTTTCCAGAAGAATGCCATGAAGTCCTGAAAAATACAAGCTTTACAATTAAGAAGAGTCAGTTGAGGGGATCAGAGAGCGCAATAGGACTTGTGTTTTGGAGAAGGTTCAAAAGGAAAAGTTGGCTTCYGATAAAGTTGGCAATTTGTGGCAGCCACGAGATTGATAGTGGGATACAGGCTCTTCTGTAGGAGCTTCTTAAATTCAATTCTATAGACATTTAACCCTGGAAGCTGTCAGCCCTTTATATTTTGTATAGTTGATCCTGAAGTTTAGAGTTGGTATTATCTAGCTAAAATTACCTAAAAGGTGCTGATTTAAGAAGAGGTTGGATATATTATTATGGACCAAACCTTGACATTTTCCCCTGCTTTTAACAAATTTTGAAAGGGAACAATTATGGTTTGAACTGACATTTAAAAGGGATGGAGAGCTCCACCTCTGCCTGTCATAGAGATGAAAATGCTGCATTTGCTGTGTGGTAACAGGAAATAACAGATCTATGCAAGCAAACGCTCTTTCCTGCTTAGTCTCTGTGTACCTGAGAGATGGAGGCAGCACTGGAGAAAAACAAAAGAACTAGCCACCAGATGATGACTCCTGACAAAGAGATATTAGCTTTGCCAAGTGACAGATAATACTCTCACCTCTGCTTTTTCCTCCTTCTCCCCATGCTGAGGATCTTGTTCTAGAGTTGTCTTCCTGAAGGAACACATTCAGTCCCAGCTTTGTCATTAGTTGTAAGCCAAGCCTGTGACGGGTGAAGAAGCAGAACTCTTTCCTTCGCCTTCCCCCCAGTACATGAAGGTTGTGTTTTCCCCCCATCCTAGTATCAGTGACTTTGGAAAGGCGCTTTCTGAGGCTGTCTGCATTTCGAGCAGCATCTTGCCATGTGATTGATTTTTTTTTTTTTTTAACCCATCCAGGTGCCACTTATGCTAACATGTTATCAGAAATATCGAGTCATTTGCTCCCTGTAACGCATGGTAATCTTCCATAACCCAGAAGGCTTTTCTTCTCCTCCTGCCCTCCTCCCTGATCAGCATTGTTTCCGTGCCCCTGGGAAGGGAGGAGCTGCAGTGCACAGGAAGCTCCCTGCTGGCACAGGGTTCTCCAAGGCAGTGCTGAGTCCCGTTGTGCTTTGTGATTTCCCTCTAGAGAGCATGGAAAGGGGGCTGGCAGCCAAAAGCTGCCTGGATTTGGGCTGGGCTGAGATTTATTAGTGGTTAAAGGTATATACAGGAGTCTTTCCATTCAGCTATGCAAGATCCTTGCAGAGGACAGTAGGAGGTTTTTCTTTTTCTTTTTTCCCATTTCTTACCAAGTGTCTTTCACTGCTAATTTCCAGCCCCTGCTGCTCTTCTGGATCAGGGTGTGCTGGAAAGAAACCTTCTGCAGGATAGCTGGGATAGCTCCCATTTTTTGTGAAGGAGGGGATCTGCTGACTTAAGTCTGGCTGCTAACAGACAGTTTCCATCTGCATCAGGCTGTGGAAAAGTCTGTTGTGGCAGATCATATCTGTCTTTTCTGTGGTCTGGAGGACAAACAAAGTAGTCTTTACTAGTTACTTATTTCTTTCTGATAGATATGAGCTAGGAGAGATCAGGTAGTTTTCTTGTGTCTTAAGACATACTAATGTAAATATAACCATGAATTAATATCTCATTGAAACATACGTTGGGAGCTTAGAAGCCCCAAAGAGTCCTCCATCATAACAGCTTGGCAGGGTCTAGATATCTCCCCATAAAGGCAGCACAGTCAGAGCAGGTGAATCCTATTAGTGTCACTGCAGAAATAAAAAGGATTTTGCTTTTTCTCTGACACACAAGGAGGTTTTGCCAGGGAAGAATCAAGCAGCAGCTATGCTCAGGAGGTTTATTTCCACTGTATCTTGTAGCAATGGTAAGAGCAAAATCCAGGAAGGGTAAGTGTGGAGTGTAACCAGAAATAAAGGACTAAAAAGTTAAGAAATGCCACTGCTGAGATTAAGATTGAGGTATTTACATTGTGGATTGACTCAGGTGGTATGGCTGGGAAAACCAGTAGGTGGAAAAGAGTGGTTGAAAATAGTCACTTATTTTCCCTTCTCATTGATGAGGGGCAATGGCAGAACTATGAGATTTGGTTTTGCGTTGCCTTCAGCCAGCCTACAAAATTGGTTTGAACAAGGAAAGAAAGAGGCCTACCAATAAGAGCTGAAATTAGACTGAGGAAGGAACTCTTTAGAGTTGCTTTGGGAAACTAGGATCTGTAACAATTCTCAAGGTATCAACAAGAAATCACAAATGTCTGGCCTTTATTAAAAGGAGACAGGAAGATATCAGATATTAAACAGGCATGGAAGCTGCTGTAGACCTCTTTTCCTTCTGTGCTTTTTTCCCTGTTGATTAAAATAAAGTTCTTGTTTTTGAAGAAATTTGTACCAAAAGCGAACACCCGGGTTCCAAAAGACCTTGCCAGGTGGTTTTCAGTGTCTTTTAAGGCAAAACTACAATTATCTATGATAAGCCTAAGCAAATGGGGGATCCCTTGCTGAGAAAGTGATTTTAGCTGGAAATCCTTCTATGAATATCTCTAGGGTAGCCAGGGGTGGATGAAGAGCGAGTCGAGAGCTTATGGGTAAGGATGAAAGGGCAGGCTAGCATGGGTGACACTGTTGTGGGTGTTTACTACAGGCCACCYGATCAAGATGAGGAAGTCGATGAGGCCTTCTACAGACAGCTGGAAGTAGCCTCACGATCCCAGGCCCTGGTTCTCATGGGGGACTTCAACCACCC
>NW_020447475.1:475946-606753 GCF_003343035.1 Apteryx rowi | reverse complement strand
ATCCTGTGCAATGTGCTCTGGGTGACCCTGCTTGAGCAGGGGGGTTGGACTAGATGATCTCCAGAGGTCCCTTCCAACCTCAGCGATTCTGTGATTCTGTCTACAAGCTCTGCATGGTTCCCTTCTGTGTTTCCCTCCCCAGTGGGAGGCCTCTGCAGGGCTCAGCTCTGGGCATGTCGGGGGGACATCTAAAGATTCCCCCTCTCCTGTTTCATGCTGTCTTTTAAAACATTAACTATTCAGAGAAGGATCTCTGATGTTTTTACACACTTGTAAAAGAAGTTCAGGACTAATCCTGATTGAGCCTTTGGGTTTCCCTACAGCTACTTGCAGTAATACTGGAGTTTAGTTCCCTTTCTATTTTTGCTTTAATTTACTGTTTCTTTGTGGGCCAGTGATGGATTTGCATTTCTCCTATAAAGGGAGAAAGGTAATAGCTGCAGTTTGTAATAAAACACACTGCACTTTACTGCTTTATATCACTTACTGTTGTTAATGAATTACCTACCCTTCATGATGTTCCCTTCACTTCAAGATAAGAGACATTTTCATCTCCAACATGCTGATGAAGTTGCTCAAGTACATGTCAGATTGTGCATCTTTCACAAATATTTAGATGTTTTTGAAAGTGCCAAGGAGAAAAGGCAAACTTCTTGGACTTTGGTGTTTGCTTTAATCCTTCACCAAGCAATTGCTGCTATTTAACAGGCTCGGAGTTTTCACTGAAGACTCTGGGATTTCAAGTGTACAGATTTTTTTTAAAAGGTGCTGTTGTTGAAGGGCCTTCTACCTTCTCAGGCTGTTTGAGCCTCTTTCCTCTGACAGGCTTTCAGGGCTCATCATGACGCTAGTAGAAATTGGCAGTTCTCCTTCTCTTGCTTTCCATGCTTTACATCTAAGCCAAGGAAGTRTTAAGGGGTAACTTTTATTTTGGTTTTGCATTGTTTTTTTGGGTTTCTATTGAAGTCTGTGAAACATTGCACCACAGTATTTAAGCAGAGTTCTTTTGCATATGGGGGAAGTTTGGACCATTAATTACAAGTGGCGCTAGAAGTAGCACAATTACCCAGAAATATGAACAGAAAATTCAGATACTTGCATGAAGGGGAAGTTGCTTCAGGATCCATACATTTGAAATTCTGTATGCTCACCAAAAAGGTCGTTAAGGCTGCCTTCTGCGTGAATGCTGGGACCGTGAAATTTCAGACAGAAAACAATTAAACTACTGCCATAGTTCTGTGTGCATTTCTGGGTATGGTTTGCRTTTGCTTTTTTTCCCTTGGCTGCTTTCCTTATTATGGTGTCATTAGTCCACACCTCATTATATTCTCCTAGAGAGTACATTCCTCTTGCTTGTTAGGATGGTGAACGTGGTAATTTGCAGTGGTACAAAGTGCTGAAGGGGAGATAATCAGCTGGGTAAGTCATTGCTGGATGGGGGAGACTGACTTTCTGACTGGCTGTGCACAGCTCACTTATCTCACATTATTTAGGACACAGAATGCTGCAGTTAATGGAAAATGTAATAGAAAAACTCTAACTTACTTGCCTAGAAAAGAAAAAAGGTATGGCTGAATGATAAATACATGGGATATATTGTCTTCCACTAGTAAAAGCTGTAAATTGAGGGTCTTGGACTCTGTAGTGATGCCAGCAGAGAACAGTTCAACACAGTAGCCTGGATAAAATAGCACTATAGAGTGCAGCATTCTTTCTCATTTTTTTCCTCAAATAGCTCGCCCTGAATTGGTGTCAAGCTACAGACAATTTTTTTGCCACAATCAGACTTGAGTCTGGCTACCATGTGGCTTTTATTAATACTTTGTGATAAATGCTTGTAATGTCAGGTTGTTCTTTCCTAAGTAGTGTTTCCTCTTTGTCATAATTTTTTTCTCAGCTATCAATTGCAATCTGAATCCAAATGGGATAGATCATCCTGTCCCCACAGAAGGTATTAACCTGCAACTTGAAGGTGAAGGAGTTGAATCACCCTCTGTTAAGAACGCTTGTACGCCAAAAGGGCCCGAGTTGAAAGAGACACCCAAGAGACAAGTGGAGCCAGAAATATCTAAGGTAGGTTGAGCTGGATCCTTATTTGTTTCAGAGAGCCTTGAAGAATCCAAGCACTTTGAAATCCTTGTTCCTGCTTGAAAAGCATTTATCATTCTGATAAAAGCATGTAAAGGTACAAAAGTAATAGTCTGAGGGGAGTGGGTGTTACAGAAGGGAGGTATTGCAGTTGAGTTTTAGCACACACACATATCTTGGGTATTGCTTTTTTTTTTTTCTTAAGATAATAGAAATAATGGAAGCACTCTTTTTCTGGCATTGTGAAGACATTCATTTTCTGAATTACTTGAGTAACAACCAGAATGGGAATAGATTTGGGGCGTTTGGGATTTTTTGTTTGCTTTTTCTTTTCCTGGGGCAAAAAGGTTCTATGGATATATGTGTATGTGGATTTTTATATGGGTAACTGAGTTTAATAGGCTGTGCTAACTAATTTTAGGTAAAATAAATAAGGTCAGTTTTTCTGTATCTAGTGGGTCAGTGAATAGACATACTTCATATATGAATTCTTAGAGACAAAATGAAGTGTCTGTTCTCATTTGTAAGACGATACGAGTTCTGCTGTTTCTTGTTCATGCACAATAAACATGACTATGAAATGCAGGTGAATGTGTGTGCTCCAGCCATTCTGGGTATAGGACAATAATTTGTTATATTAGGTGTGTGTTTAACTAGAATGAAAAATAAGAGAATATAAAATATATTTTAGGCCAGATTCTATAAAAGCCCCGTCAATCCTTTTGACCTTGCAAGCCCTAAAAACACGCGTTTTGGGGGGAATTTCTGCAGAGGGGAAAATTGAGTTTTTACTGAATCTGACACTTTGAGAGTTAGTAGAGCAAATAAAATACGAGTGTCTTTTTTATTTAAAGGACAAAGAAAAAATGATGGATAGTATAACAATTATTTCAATGACTGAACAAATAAGAGTATTTCCTAGTCACCCATACAATAAATTTAGCAAATAAGATGCATACAGCTGTAGTGAATTTCACTTTTAGAATAAATTAGCATTAAATATTTTGAGCAGTAGCCTTAACAATAAGGATTTGATATGAATTCTCTATTCTGGTATTTATCTAAAATATCGAGTTATAAATGAGTGCAATTTCAACTCATTTCATCCCATCTTTAAGTCATTGAACTGGATCCAACTCAGGCTGGCATTGATCAAAATCAGTTCTACTCGTAGTCTATTTTATGGCTAACATCAAGCAAGTTACTGATTTCTCTTGAGCCCCTAAAGGGCAAGTTTGTGCTTAATGATTTGAATTTTCCCTTTGTTAACAAGGATACCAAATTTTGGCTGGACTTTGAGACAAAGCTCAGCTAATAATGTGTTTACCCAGTCTTTTGCAGACAAAGGTGAGCTGACCCTTCCCATGTTTCAACCTTGCAAGGTGCAAACCTGCTCTGTGTTGAAAGCTAGGGAAGTGTGTTAAGCTCGAGCAAACGTCGTTAGCTTGGGCATGAACTGCACTAAATGAAGCAATGGGGCTTCCATTTCGGCACAGACTCGCGTCTAGGTGACTTGGAGTGTAGGTAGATAAGGCTCATCTTTGCAAAAGTTTCATCCTGACAGTCGGAATCGAGTTATATTGGTGAGTTAATGTAATGGAGCCTGTGTTCCTACTGTCTGAGCTGTACCTGTTGGATTAATAAATGGAAAACCATTTCCAAGGCTGTGTATCAGGAGATGGGCAGGGAGAGAGGAGGGAGGAGAGAAGAGGAAGCGTAGGTCTCTGTGTAGTGGAATCAGCCATTAGATTCCTACATCTGATTGCAGTGGCCTTATTTAGAAAGAGTTGGGCATACTTCAAATTTAATGAACAACAACAAAACCCAGGCATTTTGCTTGATGGAATAAGCTTGGCATAATGGCATCAAGCTAATGAAGTGGATTGCTGCTTTTCATGCATGTGTTGCTGCCATGTTAGGTAACTTTTTTTTTTTTCCCCCTCTCCTTTTCTGTGTAGTATTAACTTGGTGGCATTTCTCATCTTGATTCATACATTATAGTGCTAGGTAGTCTGTCTTTTCTGGCTTGCTATACTATAAATTTCAAAATCGTGTTGCTTTATCCTCCAAAATGTGGATATAGAGTTGGGTTGGTAACTTGTGTGGTTTTAGGAGTTGAAGCAAGCCATTGTTATGAAACTTGATCCATACAATCATATCTGTCCAGTGGAAAGATGAGAGGGCTTAGAGGAAGGTATTATAAAAAAAACACTTGGGCAGATCCATTTGTTTTTTATTTCCTCATCGCTCAGTTGCTTAAAAAAAGGTTTCTTAGCAATCCTATGCATTCAAATAATATTAACACGTACCTCATATCCACAGTAGTGAGATTTATATGGCACACAGTAGTGCAATGTGTTAAATGCAATTCAGGATGCCTTATAGACCATTTTCTGTGCCCTCAGCCCTCTAATTTGTCTTCATTGGGACCAGTTCCAGCACTTCAAACTGGAGGCAGCCCTAAGGTTTTGCTGTTCAAAGGAACAAACGAAACCTCCTCCCTAGTGGAGGGTGTCCTTTTTCTGTCATCTGTTGTGGACTTGCAGAGCAGTAATAATCACTCATGCACTGCAGACTTAAACTTTCCTTTTATACAGCTCCTGTATTGAAAATAGGGGATACAAGCATTTGCTTCTAAATTTGGGATGCACTAGCAGAAAGTGCAGCGTGGGAGAAGCAGCACTCATTTAGAAGTTCCCGTTGAGTATGGTATTTAATTTTTAGAGACTGATAGAGATGGAATTTTAAAGGAAAATGGAATAATGACCTCAGTCTCCCCCAACCTCTTCTAAAGGAAGCTTATGATATGTAACAAATACGAGCAAGTCCAGAAAGAGACATAATTATTCATATCAGAACTGATGTGTACAGTCCAGTGAGACTGATAAAGTACAGGAGATAACAAATTAAGGAAATTAAGTAAGTGTAAAAATACTAAGCTTTTTTTGCCATTATTTCTATGTATGTAAAAAAGTGTGTGTATATATGTATGTGTACACACTCTTTTGGTTGGTAATTGATTTTTCAGTATTCACAGTACATTAAAAAAATTGTAGGTTGAGTGGATAGAGCATAAAGCTCTCTATTGAGAAAAATAGAGGATGATTTAGATATTTCTTTTCTTTAATTAGCACCTTCTGCATCTAACCTCTGTTGTGTGTGTATATTTACTGGAATTCTTTATTTCGTTAAGATGCTACTTCAGGTTCCTATGTCTAGCCTATTTTCTTTTAAATTTTTTAACAGAACTAGAGTTACAGAACTCTGCAACCCCAAATTTCCTGACTCATTGTATTTATCCAGAAATACTTATTTATGATACAGAAAGTTTTTCTATACTTCTGAAGTCCCATACTTCTGAGTTTTGGCTTGAACAGAAGACGACTTTCCTAACAAGGTCCAGAAAATCATTTGTCTTACAGAAATATTAACTTTATCGAGGCTTCCCACATATTACTCTCATAAAGCCCTGTTCAGTGTGTGCATGAGATCTGCTTCTGGCCTGTCACTTATTAAAAGAAGTGTATTCATTCAGGGAGTTTTGATTCTGACATAAGGTATGTATGTGTGATGACATGGCTTGCATTATGCAGTAGCAACATAGCAAATAATACAGTCGTTTTAGTGGCAGCCACTACAGCTGGACTTTTTTTCTTGTGTTAGTAATTGCAGTTTTATATCTGAGTCAGACAAATTAACACTCCTTTACAATGTTCATGAAAACTGTGAAAAGAAACTGGTAAATGAAGTGAGGTGTTTTTTCTTTGCTCTCTGTTGGAGTGCTTTATAAACAACAAAAAGTATAGTCTACTGGTGTAGTGTAGCTCATTAATTCTTTGGGTTGTGTTTCTTTGCTTTCTTAAAAAAAGTTTATATATATATATATATATATATATATATATAAAATATATATATATATATATATATATATATATATATAGTCTTCAAAGTGACATCAAACAATGCTGAAGGGCTGACTGAACTTAATAACAAGAGGATGAGAATTTATATTGGTTTACTGGGCCCAGTTCAATACTGATGGAGGTGGAAGCATCTGCTTTGGCTTCAAGAAGAGTTCTGCTCTCCCCTGGGAGTGGTTGGTGTATATGTTAAGAGTGTCTAAACAAATGTCCAAGGAGTGAGGCTTTTGAGTAATAAGGATATTATAAAATTGTTTTTAAAAAATATAAAAGTATTATTTTATCAACTATTTAAAAAAAAAAGATGTTCTGAAACTGTTCTCTAATGGAAGAACAGAAAACTTTTTTTTTTAAGGATTCTCTGGGTTTTTTTAATCAAGAGCTTTTGTTTCAAGGTGTTTTCTTTTTAATCAAGCTTATAAAATGGATGGGATGAGGAGGACTATCTGCCAAGCGGTGGTCCTGGCAATATGTAACATACACATTCACCATGGTAGCTGCTTGATATGTTCTGACTGATTGCTTTGATTTGTTTTTGTTTTAAATTGGTTGAGAAACACTATTGGCCATTGAGTTAGGTTGGGGCAATGCAGTTTTACCATTTTGGTTTGTTTCCCAGCTATCTTCCTCTTAAACTTTCTGGTGTCTGCAGAAAACCTGAACAAGAACCCAGATGCAACTGGCTGAGGTTAACAAACATTTTGCCTGGCAAAGTGAAGGTTCAGCAGAGCCCTGACTACTCCGTTCTACTTCTCTAGGCTTTGCTTTAACATGGTGCTGGGAGGGTGTTTGAATTGCAGACCTCTAAATGTATCCCAGTAGAGGTACAGACCCTGGATGGTGAAATGAGTATTTTACTGACAGAAAGTTTGCCTTTCTTAGTTACTTTTGTAGACTCTGGAGAAGTTGCAAATGGATCACCAGTGATCTAAAGGCACTACATGGAATACTGCTTGCTGATAGGAAGTAGGGTGTGTGCGTGTGTATGTGCGCATTTGTTTCTTCTTGGGTTGTAATAGTGAAGTAACACCATTTACTGCATTGGGTCTTTTACAGGACTAGCAAAGATAGCTACCAAATCTCGGTGTGCAGCATATCTGAAGAGGATTTAAAAATATTTGAGTTTGGTAAATGTTAATATTGACAGCTGACATATAGTTCAGGGCAATGTGCCTTCCTAATGCCTCATTTGGTAGCTATTAATAATACACAACAGTGATTTGGCTTCTCTCTTCATTTTCAGTAGTGCTTTTTCTTTCCTGTGTTGCACAGTTAGAAGTATGCATGTTGTCTTGCTTTCAAGTGTCTAAACTGAAGGGCTGAACTGCTTGATATGTCCATATGTTTTCCTCTGTGTTGCATTGAGTCTGAGCAGGCTAGTAGTAATCAGCTTAGATGCACATGTGTGTGCACACGCGCGTACACACACACTCTTTAACTAAATACAAATCATGACATTGAATTTATATGGCTTACAAAGGCAGTGTTTTAGGAAAGATTAATCTTCTCATCTGTGTGTAAATAAGTAATAAAATCTGGGTGGAGGAGGCAAACTTTTACATAGAAAAGCCAATGTCATCACGTTCACAGAAGCTTTCAATTTCTCCAGTTTGAAAACTTTTTTTTTTTTCTTTCAACAAAAGACTTAAGATTGCAATTCAATAATGGATTGCAACTTCAGGTAGATACAGTTACTGTATAAATCCCAGATGGTTGCTTATTTCTAAGACAAACATTTTAATGTTAAATCATGAGGTTAACAAAGAGTGAAATTTAGATGATCATGGGGGAGCTTCTTGCTTCTGTGTTCAGTCCCCCGTTTCTGTAGACAAGCACATCTTGTAATTCTGTTCCTTTTCAAAAGTAAGTAATGTTGCTTTCACTGCTTTTATGGGAAAGACATTTCAGACTCTTAACTTGTCCACTAATGAAACATATTCTTTCAGGTTTTGCCATTAGTTTTTAGCTGTGGCCGGCTTATCACTCATGATTGTGACCTCCATCTGATGTCTAAAGTTGCAAAAGCATGCAGTGAACTCTGCTGCTTCTGTTCTGAGCAGTGAAATAGAAATGCAGGGTGACCCTACATGTTTGAAGTGGCAGAGATTGTTTTATTTTTTTATCACTCTGAGGATTTTATTGGTGGGAGTGAAGTGCTAGAGTAACCCTACCTGCAGTGCAGAATATAGCTGCCTGTTTCAGAATTTGGATTGGAACTAGCCAGGAGAACAAGAAATGTCTTCTCTCTCTGTTTGAGTCTTATAAGTCAGGTTATTGTAGGAGGAGAAATGCCTGATAGAGTCTAAGTGTATTCTCCGTGTACCATATTTTCTCCTGTTGTTTTATCTTTCTTTTATCTTCTGCTCTTTTAATAAATAGTGTAATGCGATGACCCACATTTTTGTAGCGAGGTTTGTACATTCAGCACAAAAGATCCAGCATCTCCTATTCATCCGTGCCCTGACTGCGTACCTGGGGATTCTGAAATATCAGCCGCCCCAACAGGAACCACGTATTAAGCGAGAGATCTTGTCTGAGGTAGCTTGTTATGCCCTGCCCAGGGATGGTGAGGGGGAAAGAAGAGAGGCAAAAAACCATTATTCATTTGTCTCTCTTCCCTCCTCCCCCATCTCAAGATGGGATTATTCTCCTTATTGCTTCTCTTTTTTCTTAATTCTCACCACAGTAGGTCAAAATAACTAGTTCAGGCTAGTACTTAGCTCTTTAGATGGCTGTAAGTAGGATGGATTGTTTACCCATAGAGGGCACGACAGCTATTGGCCTTACAAACTATTTAAAGGGATCCTTTATAAAATTCATCTGTACAAGCTAGTCCTGTCACTACATAAACATAACTTCCTCTTCTGTGAACTTCAGTCCATCAAGTGGTACTAGAAAGAGAAATTCCCCTGTTTGCCAGGCCTTTTAGAATAGGATTTTTATGAAGAAAGTCAACAATGAAAACACTTTCAGTGCCTGCATGTGCACAGTACACGCGTGTGAAGGAAGGCAAGGTGTTGGCCCATGGGCAATGGTGTGGTTGCTGATCCTGACCGCTGCATTGTGCTCGGTGCTGCACAAGCACGGAACCAAACGGTGGTTCCTGCCCCGAGGAGTCAATGCAGCCCTTGTATATGATAGGAACAACATATGGTTACAAAGAGACCGCTGACGGAGCATAAGGAGGGAAATGCAGGCTGTAGTGGCTCCTATTGTCCTGTGAAAGCCATCAAAGTGAAATTTGTCGTCTTTCCCATTGTGCTACTGTGAAGAGGAGCAGCAATTGCAGTATGTGTTAGCAAACATAAGCAGTAAAAAGCAGCGGTAGTACTCCAGAAATAAATGGGATGTATATTTATTTATATAATACTATAGGCTCAGGTAGACAAAGACACATTTTTTTAAAAGAGCATCCTCTCTTCAGGGAAAAAAGAAATAGATATAAAAAGTTGGAGCGGCTTTTAGAGGAGAAAGCAATTCCATACAGTGTGCAGATGAACAATGTACTTACAGCCAGTTCTGCTGCTCACATCATTCTGAAGCTGCTCAGCAAAGCCATCCAGAAATTTTGCTTTCACTTTGAAGCTACTTTATTAGGGGTTCACAGTTATTGCTTTAAAAATAAATCAGTATTTTAATGACACAGCTGCCTTGATGGGGAAGAAAAAGTTTAGAATCTCCTTTAAAGAAAATTCTGATTAGAGGGATTAGAAAATGTGTTATAGAACCAATTTAGCATTTAAAATAGAAAAGCAGTTTAATGCTTCACTTCTGGCCTTGCAGGTTCTGCAAATAGTGCATCTCATCTAGTTTATAACAATAATGTCATTAATCTGCCACGTGTGTTCACTGGACACTTCTGACAAAACTGATAAGCAGTTGCTCTAGTCTCCCTTTCTCTCTACAAGTTCTATTTTAAAAAGTGACATAATTGCTTAGCACTACAAGTCAAGTGTATTACAATTACAGAAGGAGTGCGTGAATGTAATAGTCTTGATAAATGTCTGAAGGGCATTTCATACACTGTCAACTTGTCAAGCTTTCACTCAGTGCAGAGGTGCGCTAAGGAAGGAAGTGATTTCATTAAGAGAGTCTGGAAGAAGTTGGTTTGGGGCAGAATGGAGCCTCTCCCATCCTCAGTTGCAGTAGGTGGGATTCAGCTTGCTGATTAGGGCAACTTAATTTAAGTGTCTGTGTGTAAGCTAGGTGTGTCTGAACTGTTATATTTGCGAGAGAGCTAGTAAACATACTCAGCAGTGTGTAGGGAGAGATTAGACTCACTGAACTTGAGGTGAGCAACAGCCAGCTGAATCTGTCTAGGCTTTATGAACTGTATTTACACCTGAATTTAAGTGTACTTATCTTGGATCGAATTCTGTCATATGCCTCACTACCTAACCAGTGTTTTTGTTTGGTTTTGAAATGATTATTAATATCTAATGGAGGCAAAATCGTGCTCTAAAAGATAGTATTTCAGAAACCATACTTAAATTCAAAAATTTTATTTTGAACACTTAGGATAGACTAGGTCCATGTATAAGTGTGTGCTCAGTATGTCCTTCTAGCAAGTAAATATTGCTTAATCTGAAAAAGGTCTGTTCTTTGGATTGAAAGGAAAAAATTGGAACGGTTTTTTCTTTGTTTTTGTTTTTTCCTCCCTTTTAATTGGTGTTGGACTTTAGAAACCTGTTGCTCTTCACTGGAAGTGAAGTTCTTGATCTGTGGCTTAGTTTTTCCAAGAAGATAGAAGAAGGGTGATAATTAGGACTAGTTAAAACTTGTTTCTGTAGAAAACTGAGATTGGGAATAAAACAAATCAAATTTGCTATCAAAATTTTCTTTTCCATGTGTTTCTGCGTCAAATTGATTATCCAAAAACTCTTCAGTGTGTGCCTGAAAACTGAAAAGCACTGACTGGGCCAGGTTGCCTGTGAGACTAAGAAGTGTTGCAGTGTGTTTGCTTCATGTTCCCATTCTCCACTGGACAGAGTGTCCAGCTGGGCCGTGCCTTCCATGGTGGGTGATGGTGATGACCTCTGCTGGTGCTTTGTCTGCTGTGCGTCCAATTGAAACAGGGGTTGGGGTATGATAATGTTTTACCATAGCTCCCCAAAAGCACAATGGAGTTTGAAAATGCTTATTAGCATGTGTGCTCGTCTTCAAATCAGTATTAATTATTGATGAATAGCGTAGATGGGATTTTTCCATTTTCTTAAGGACTTTCCTCTGGGGAGGATTTTGGAGACCTTCGGTGCTTCGTATGTATCTTGCCTTCTATTTAGGTTGGAAGTATTTGGTATATGGGGACTGTCCTTACTAGAGTGCTCATCGTGCTGAGCTCTGAGGAATATCTTATCTCACTTTTGGCCTCTAGTTACTGCAAAAATGCCAATAACAAAGGCCTCTGAAATGAAGGAGGCTTTTGTAATATGCCTTAATTTCACATTTTGCAAATACTAGTCCTTTTGGCTATTTCTGAATGTGGACTTAAGTCAGAACCATTCCTGTTTCAGCTCTACTCCGCAGTCAGATGCAGATTACTGCGTAGCTGAAGTGCCACTGCAGGGAGCAGGAGAAGAACTTCCAAAAGTTAAAGCAGACAGTTTCTATGAGGTTGTGTATTATCAGTGGGGCAAGCAGAAGTCAGGGAGAATGTCATGGTTAATGAGAGACAGTTCTCCCCTTTGCTGCTTCAATTTTTTGACCAAGTGATTTGTAAGTATTAGTGTGGGATTCCTGTGCCCTAGGGCCATTGAGTGGCCCTGGATGTAACCTGGATGTAGTGATTCAGCCTGGGAGTGGTCTTAACATGCCTCCTTCCTACTTCAGCTGTTTTGGGTCAGTGCTTCAAGTTATGTTGACAGGAGTGCCTTTATTTTGTCATCTGAGCGTTTTCAAGGTTAGTTCCAAAATGAAGAATGATACCAAAGTATGCTAGACTCTTAAATTTAAAGAAGTGTCATAAGTTTGTAGTAGGAGAGCAGAGAGAAGGAGGAAGCAGTGCAACAGTCTGTTTTTTGAATTTTGAGAGGTGATAATTTTAGTGCGCAGTTGAGGCGTTCAGCACTTGGGAAAGACAAATGCTGTGAATGATCTCACACAGGATCAAACATCACAAGTCATTTCTCTTTAAGAGCTAAGGGATCTGAATCCAATTCCTTCAACAAATCTCATGGTTTAGGAAGTAAATAGAGATTACCTTTTGTTTTCTGGCCATTTACTTATTTTACCTTTGACCTGTCTCTGGCTCTGTGTATATATATCCATGCAAATTCGTGATGAGTTCCATTCTCTTCAATATGCCAACTGTTGTTTTTGGTCTGCCAGCTCAGTAAGAACCTACTCACTGACACATGGCCCACCAGTGTAGTCTTCGCCTCACCTGCCAAATTGATCCTGTTTTCCCCTAGTGCTTGTACCTTTTCTGCTCATCTATCTTGCTATGGAGAACAAGGAGTGGGAGTGCACTGGGAGAGGATCTAGTGTGGAATTGCAGCAGCAGCGCTATAGGCAGGGTGGGCTGAAGGAATGAGTGACAACTGAAGAAACGGATGCATTTAAGGAGGCTTACTCAGAGAAAGGCCATGTGTTTATACTTAGAGAGGAAAAGCCAAAAGAGAGTGACATTTTAAAGGGAAGAACAGAGGATGGGATGAGAAAGTTCAGGAGATGACAAGTGGGGTTTGCAGGGCTACAGGAGTGTTAAAACATTTCCACACTGATTTAGACCAGTATTATAAGCGGTCCTTTGCATAGTCAGCCCCTCTTCCTTCAGTGATTATAAAACAAGATGAGATCCATCTGCATGGCAGTGTCCTGTTATCAGTGATAATAATAAAGCTGTCACTGGTATTTCAGACAGTTGCTCCTTAATTGTAATGACCAGAATCTTACTTTCCTTCTCTAGGCATCTGCACAAAGAGTTCGCTAGAGTCCTTAGCCATGCCCAGTTTTGAAGAGTGATGCAGTATTCACTCTGCTTTGCAAACCATTGCCCAAAATGGGAGATGCTGATCCTAGCCTTGTGATGCAGCATTACGAGAGCTGCCTATGCCTGATTCTGGTTGAATAACCAGCAGCTTCTGCTCGGGGCTTCCCACCAATCTGACTGTGGGTATGCAGCAGGGAAAGCTCAGCATGTGTTTCAGGAGACAGCTGTGCCCATCTTAGGCCCTACAGGGGCTAACAGAAGCGATCCTGCTCCTTGCCCCCTCAAGAGTTGCAACAGTGGAAACTGTAGCAGTGTGCAGCCTGGAGTGTTGGGGAGGCAGAGCAAGGCCACCCTTTTGAGTGTCCTCACAACATAACCTTCACACTTCCCGCTTATCCAGGGATCAGCCACGCACCTGCTAGCAGTCATTAACACCTCCTGAAGTGACAATTCTGCTAGTTCCGTTATCCCCTAATTCCTCACCCACAGTTCGTAGTTATTACTGGTAGGGGCTGTTCTCAGAAAATATATTTGGGAGAATGAATTCTTCTAACTTTATCAGTGTCTAGGAATGAATACTGTGATGATACATCAAGCTGCACTTCTAGAGTTAAATGTGTCCTTGACATGCATATCTAAGAATACAAAACCTTCAGCTCTGAACAAGGTAGGGTTACGGCACATCTTGAGGCCTTTTTTCCATCCTTAACATACAGTGTCTTATAAGTGGGTATTATGTTCTGCCTCTTTTTCTTTTTTCTCTAATGTTTGTAAGTGCATCCATCAACTACTGATGACTTAGCTGACCTAGACACCCTCTATTTCTTTGACTTTTTTTCTTGTTTTAAACAAAAGCATGACARTAGAGTCTGTATCTAATGGTTTTAGAACTGCTATTAATTCATCTTTCATTCAAGGCTGACTGCTTTCAGTCTTAGCAATACACTTCAGATTGTCAAGGATTTCGTGAATGTTTTCATTATGAAAAGGTAGATATGACTGAACTTGAGCATACCTAAGCTGGTGTATAGTCTTTTATCTAAATACAGTTTGTGCATAGGTTTGAAGATGTATTTTAACTAATCAATATACTTGATTAATTTAAAAACTTTTTTTGAACATAAAGACCATTACAATTGTGTATTCTGCTTCACATAAAAGACTGTCTCAAACTTATTTATGTTCTGGTGACTCAGACTTTTTGCTTTTTATACAGGTTTGTCCTGAAGAAAAAATAGTTTTAATGACAACATTTTACCATTACATGTTGGTTTGTGAAGTTTGTATACTCGATAAGGAAAATAGCGTTATTTCATGTGCAGAGCTTTCCTGATACCTTTATTGTTGACTGTAGGAGAGTTTTAAACTGAAGTGGTTGTTTAGGTTCACATRTATTGAACTGTCAATACTGTTCCTGTAGAGAAGGCTACTTCATGGCTTGCAAACTATGGTTTGTTATGCAGAGTGACTGGTAGCTGAATGGTTATTCAGAAAGTTGTTTTGCCAAATGACTGTCAGCTTAGCTTTTCATACATGTTTTTTCATGTCCCCTTTGTCTCTGGGGACATAATACAGTATGTCAAGGTTTTAATTTTTAAATAGTATTTTTGAAGGAGTAAAAAACTGTGCCAAATGACTGAGATGTTCATATCAGGTGAGTGTTCAGAATATTGATAATCTCAAATTCAGATGAAATTCAGTTAGCTGTATATGTGCATTAAAACATGTTGCCATCCCCACTCCCCCTGGTTTCCAGGTTCCAAAGGACTTAAAAATACTGATACTGGCCAAAAAAAAGAATAATTGAGAAGGGAGCTGTTTCAACTTTTGATTCTAAAAAGAATGCTATAGAATGCAGTCAGGTTAAATGAGTAGGCCTGGCAGCCACCCCCCAAAAAAAGTACAGAGTGCATCCTATTGCTGTGCTCTATAATATTTTATGCAAATTGCTAGTGATTCTAAAAATGCAAAATAAAAACAGATGAAACTGGACTTGAAAACAAAGTTAGCTCTTCTATGCATTGCACAATAATGTCAAATAAGATCAGGTAATTGCTGATGACTCTTATTTAACTCTATTGTGTGATCATCTTCCTCTTCCTCCCACACACCCCRGTTTCCTCCCTGCCCTGGGGAGGGAGGAGGGCTAATTTTTTATTCTGTGTGGATTCTGGTTTTGCTCTGTTTTCAGAGTTAATGCCAACAAACCTGGTTCGCTTCTGGTCCTTACAGAGATTCATACCAGTACGCCTGGGGGGAGAGGGGGCAGGATGGGGTGGGACTGCCAGTGTCTCCCAACTAAACCAACCTAATACTAATATTTCACTAAATGAGGTGTTCCTCCTGTAGCAGTTGCAGTCCCCAGTGCTTGCTTTCTCTCATCTTACTGAGCTGACTGCTCTGTTCTTTGACTTCAGTGAGCTGATGATGAATTTATCAGCCACCTGAATTGCCTCACTCTGGCCTCTGTTAGTGGTGTAATACCCAACAGTAGTTGGTCAAGAGCACCCAGTGAGAACTGTCCTATGTGGCAGCATTTCCTTGTTAATTTGACTTATCTTAATCASCTAGCCATGCTGTCAGCAGCTATAGAGAGTGTTGCTCTGCTGGTTTTGCTGCTGGGAGAAATGCCTATGGAACCAGTCTAAATAGACTAGAGGGAAGACTAAATCAGGTTAAAAAGAGAAATTTAAGGAAGGTATCAATCTGAAAGAATAACAACTTTGTTAACCAAATGTTTTCTGATTTTACACCACTTCACCAAACACTTCTAATGTACTAGTGTATAAAAGATGAGATTCAGGTGCTCTTATAAGGCAGGTGATTGCAAATGTTCTTTCTTCAGAGAAGTATAGCAGGTCCTCTGCATCCAAGGCCATAATCAAATAAACATGGGGAACTACATGAATTACATGAGCACGGAGAATGGGAAGCAGTGAAATCCTACATAGCCTAACATATATGACTGARCTCAAAGGATCAAAAGACAAAGCTGATGGAAACATAGACTACAGGGTGGATGACAGAGGTCGAGCAAAGCGATAGAGCATGGGCAGCAAGAGGGAAYTGGACTGCAGAGGATGAAATATGGTGTAATGGAAAAATAATTTCTAGGATGGATCTGAATATCCCATTGTATTTACATATCTGAGAACTGAGGAAAAAACAGAAAATTGTTTCTGAGGCAATCAAATAGACTAAAAGAGTAAAACTCTGCACTGATCCAAGCAAATAGGGCAGTAAAACTTGGTGAAACTTGAAACTTTCCTAGCTATTAGAAAATTCTTTTCATAATTTTATTTTATTAATGGATATTAATTTGCCATGTGTATAAACAAGATTGACTATAACCTTTCCCTTAGTAAAAGTCATATCAATTGTCTGTCTTTTATTCCTGTTCTAAATTGATTGAGGAAAATTATTGTATAAAACCAGTATATTGAGTTTCACTGACCTTTGGAATCGGGATGAAATATAAAGATGTAACTGAGCTTTAGATGTGTTATTGATGTTTTAATCAGTGAAAATCAGTGAAACAGCACAAAGCAAAAACTTTGTGAATGTTTCCTCTCTGTTTTAACTTTTAAAATTAATAGATTATTACAAGTGCTTCTTATGTTAGCAAGTTGAAGGCCTTTAGTACCAGTGAACTGTGACTATTCTGTTAAAAAGTTATTTAATTTTTTATCTTCATATATATATATATATATATATATAAACTTGTTCTTGTGTTGTAACACAAATGTTACATAGTAACTAATTGCAATAGTGCTAGGAAGTACTTTCAAACTTTGTGGCTTATAGTTTGGTGCATTGCCACTGTATAGTATGCCTGAGTTTAGAAGTGATCAAGATATTATATATGATAATAAAGGATATTATAAAGGATATTTCTGATCATATTAGCTAAGAGAATAGCATCAGAACCATTTTCAGATATTGATAATAATTCCTTTTTGTGTCTCAGGGACCAGCCTTTTCTCATGTTTCTCACGTGTAATAATTTTGTGCAGTGAAATAATAAAATGTTATTCATGTGATACTTCTGTGTAGTAAAATAAGGTTGTAGTACTGTGTTCAAAGAAAGAAAACAGAAGTAGGAGACAAGTGAGGAAGAAACCCACATCTCCATATAATCTCCTTTATGAGAACATAGAAAGATATTTCGTCTCATTAAGTATCCCTTGAAGCTCTCAGTAGTCTTGCGGTAAATACATCTCATCTAGGGACTGTTCAAAAGCAGTTGACTTCAATGGAAAATTCTTGTTGACTCGGTAGGTTTTGGAAACATGTCTTCATAAGGTACTGCTAATAAAATGTTAATTGATAATTGTAAAATGGTAGCATAGTTGCTGTTCTTCTCTGTGTAAGAGGGAAGAGTATATTAATGTGGAAAGCTTCAAAGAAAGTATGAAATGGGAAAGAAATGGAAAGATGGTGGGGACTGACTGCTAAAACTGTGCTGYTGCGTCTTGGAGGGAGTGGGATGCCTCGAGAGCCACCGGTGCGAGGATGGGTTAAATGGCATTGAAGAGGCAGGGCAAGTGAGAGACAACATGACAAATATTATACATCACTGGGGAGAAAGTTGCATTCCTTAAAAGCTAGGTTATCTGGAAGCCATGTGCAGTGCCTTGCCAAACTGTTTGCGTCTGTCAAAATGCAACCTGTCAGTAGATGGTGCTCTTTATATCAGCTATCTGCTTATGCTCCCAATGCTTGGATGTATTTACATGTAAAAGGCCTGGTAACATTCCTTAACAGTTAATTTCTCTTATTTCTGATGTCTAGAAGGTTAGAAAACTTGGGGACTTTGGAGGGAATGCCAAAAAAAAAAAAAAAAAAAAAAAGTTTTGCCTATTTTTCTTTTAAACTTTTTTTTTTTTTTTTTTTTTTTTTTTTTTAAGGACTACTTTTGCTTGTGAACGTGTATTGGTTTGAACTTGGACAAATTCAGAAGCTTCCAGTGTAAAAACCTTGAACAAACATTGAGTAGTGGAGAATATATAGTAGACTAATTCAGTTTTGCAGCTGACCTGGGAGGCACTGCAATAATGTAGCCTAAAATAAAGCTGCAAAGTGGATTTGGCAAGTCATCTGCAGTTTTAAAGTTTTTCTTTTGCATATCAACATTGCAGATTTACCTGATCTTTCTGGCTAGATAGGGATTAGTTTATTTTTAAATGTGATGCTGCTTAGAAAGAACTTAAATAAATCAATAGAGCTGTGAGTTTCACATGGAGTCATTTGTTCATCTGTGGTTGGATGGATATAAAAAGCAGGGGGGAAATAAAGATGTCCTTATACATGTGGTTGAAGTGTTACTGGACCTGCTTGCATTTTTCATTAGTTTTTCAGAAAATTTGCCAGCTCTGGAGGAAAAAAGTTAAATGTGTTAATTGTGAGGAGAAAAAAAAAAATCAATTGCCAGACATGGTTGGTTGAAACCAAAGCCCTGATCAGGAAAGCAGAATGACATTGCAGATGTAAAGTGAAATTTGACATGCTTAAAGTTACATGTGTCTTTATGCAGTGGTGTGTGTATAGAGCATTGTCTGCTTAATCAAGAGTTTAGATTCTGTCTCACATAATCATTTAACTTCTGTCTGCCCTTCTTTCGCATCCATCTTCTTAAGACCTAAGTTCCTTATGCTGCGTTGGGTTGACGCAATGTTTGAGCTGGATTTACAACTGGTACCTGGAACCAAAGATCTAAATCTTCACTTGACCATCATTCCTCTTGTGCTTAGACTTCCCTTGGTGCCAGGGTGTTCCTGGGGAAGTCCTGTTTTCCTATGGATGGCCTGATCTGGGAGTTCAAAGCACGGCAATGATAGTAATCTTCCTCCCTCTTCCCCCCCCCTTCCCCCCAAGTCCCATAGATGTGGGCTCTAGAGCTCCAAATCTTTGGGCTTTTGAGCAAAGATGGTGCTGCTGGCACATCTTTCTGTTTTCTTTTAAAATATGGACCTTTCTTTTGCTTCTGAGTTTATTTACATCACTACAAGAAGAGGTGCCTCCTGTGAGCAAGAAAAGAGGCCTTGCTTTGGCCTGTGTTGGCCCTGATGTGAATATAGGGCTTGCACTCTGCCACTTTCTTTGTATTTTCCTGTTAGCTAACTTAGGCTGCTTCCTAGGCAGGAGGGGCTGGCCTTCACGAATCTGAGTTTGAGGTGCTTTGCTTTCCCTAATAAATGGGATAAAAAGCGCATTGTAATGCTTAAGCTCCCTGCACCTTCATAGAGGTGATAAAAGAATTAAAAGAACTTCTCTTATTAGGGAATAAACACTGTTTTTTTCAACAGTAATTAGCAAGAAACTAAATTGAGGTCAAAAGTGCCCTGAATATTTTGAAAAATAAATATCTAGAAGGCAGGTATGCTACTTAAGTTGATAAATCCATTATGACCTTCTACACAGGCACTGCAGCGCTCTTGCATGAGTCAGACAGCCGCAGTAATCTGCCTCTTCCACCAACGTTTGCCTTTTCCCCCTCCCCTTTGCTGGAAGTGAGAGCAATGTCACGCTAGGAAACAAGAGGTTGACCTGTTGTTGAGGCTTGGGGGCCTTTTTTTATTTCTACTCAGGTACATGCCTGGCCTATAACAGTTCTGCTCAAAATAGATTTGGCTTGAGAGAATGTAGTTAAGAGTCAACTGGCAAAGATATCCAAAAAATTTTGATTGCTGTTGGGGTATAAAATGCCTTGGCTGCTACACTTGCCTTCTGCATATGAATGAGCCTATCTATAAAGACTGGAAGTTGGCATAGAAAGGTTATACTACTTCATACAGTACAATCCTCTTAATTGGCACATCTGCTGGAAACAAAGGTGTCAAAAATGTGATTCACTTGGAAGGAGTAAACCTTGCAAGAAAGCAACCTGTCATTATTTAATAGGGATTAAGATCCTCTCAGGATGTTAAATGTTCTCCTAGTACAAATGTGCTGTTGTTGAGCTAATGACAGAATTAGCCTCATACCTGCTAGCACTGAAACAACAATTTGCTTTATTGCTCTTCTCATCCAGAAATGCTTCGCTGTGTATGTCTTCAAGATCAAAAAATGGACTTGTGTCCTTCACCTCTGACATACAGCAGCTATTAAAAACAATACAAGCTACTTCCCAAAGTCGAGGATGTGAGATGCAGAATATTTTCTCCAAAGAATACTGTAATTAGAAATAGAAGGATTCAGATGTGGCCTATGATGGACAGATTTGTTATGTCAGAGTAACTTCACCAGTAAATCCAAAAACCACACATCCCACACTGACCCTAGGTGAATGTTTCTAAGATAGACTTAGCCTGTGTTTGTAGAACTTTTTGCCTAGCTGTTCTCATTTCAAAGCAGCCTATTTTGCAATTCTTATTGCTAACTATTGCTTGTTGAGCCACTTTTGAAAGAATCCAATTAAATGAGTAAAGAATTACCGATGAGGCATCACCAGATGTGTTTGCCTGTGGCAAACAGTCAGAGGCATTCTGGTGATCAGCAAAACAAATACAGGCTGACCAACTTCCTTTAACTCTTATTACTGAATTACCAAGTATTAAATCAAAAGTTTGTAGTGTTCTTCAGACCTTACCATGTTTAGCTCTCTTTTGCTCCTTATTGTTCAGTAGTTAAAGTGCAACAATATTTCAGTGTAATATTAGTATTTTCCAACAAATTTAAAATTTCTTCCAGTCTAGCCTGGTCAGTGGATTTTGTTGCTGCTCTAGGCTGTGTTCTAGCAAAATTCTTGTATATCATTGTCTTTATGTGAGGAATTCCAAGAAAAGAAGTGGACCTACTTATATACCTGGAGTCAATCCTGTTTGTACATATTTTAATGGAGCTACTGACAAGCAGTCTCTGTTTAGTTGCATCTTAAATGTAACTGTCTAGGATGCAACTTGTTAAGGTGCCCGAATTGGTTTAAAAAAAAAAAAGGTAATAAATACTCCTTTGTGACTGTCAATTTTGTAGTATAGGTGGGGTTTGGGTGGTGTTATTCTTGGTGTGTGTTTTTTTTGTTTGTTTGTTTGTTTGTTTTCAGTTGCCATGACTGTGTTTCTCGGTTCAGGATGCAGTGTTGAAAAAGGGGGGCTTCTTTTCATCACTGTCTTAGCGGTTAGGTACACTCCAGTTCAGCTGCTTATTCCTGTCTGAATGGATTTGAACCTACAACTTAAACCAAGGTGAGGCACTCCTCTGTGCCTGTTACCAGTGTGAATGGAGTATTCTGGGGATAAAGACTCATGCTATGAAGCTGATTCATATTGGGTTAAATATCTAGTCCATAAGACTGGAGAAAAGTTGAGCTAGCTTGCTAACTATGGGTGCCACCTCCGGGGTGAATGCCTCAAGTTTCCATTCTTGCTGTAGTGGGTGATTATGTGCAATAAAGAACATGTGCTTATATATGCTCATAATAAAGTTTAGTTAATTATTTGATGTTGTTAGTACTTTGCTCTTCATTGCAATTCATTCTGTTTCTTCTTTGGTTCAAGTAGCAGTAACAAGTATGCTGGAGAAGTTCGAAGAGGAACCTTTTCTCTTTGTGGTTGCACAAGCATGCTTACGGGGCGCTGGCTGTGTGAACAACTGTTATCCCTTCTCCAGATTTATGCAGTGTCCTGAGTAGGATTCTGTATATAAAAGTAGGAGAAATTGTGCTTATTTTATGAAGACTGCAGTCTGTGATACAAGGCATTGGTTGTTAGAGCCCTGTTTTGGACAGGGACTGTGTGGTTTGAATTGCCACAGGTAGAGAAGGGGAATCAAACCCACATCAGTGAAGAAGTTTCTTGCATAAGTAGAAACTCCTACCTGACAGAGCAGCTCTCTTCCTCTGCTTTCTCTTGCAAATATCCAAAAGCAAATACTCAATTTTTGGATTGAAAGGAGTTTCTGTACTGAGTGAAATGGATCTTTAGTTTGGAAAGATAAAAATGCACAGTGTTTTTAAATTAAGTGAACTCTAAAACATTACACTCTTTGCTTTGAATTTGGCTGTCAAACCAAAAATTGATTGTCCTCCTGGTCCTACTTGTGATCTTATTTTAAGCGCTGTTGGTCTGTCTGTCCCAGTAGTGGTTTTCAGGGCTTTGATAGCAATTAGCATGATGCCTGGCAAGTTTCTTGACAATGCTGAAGAATACTTAGTCTTCACCTTTCTCCTCCTGACACTTCAGTTCTTCATAGTTTGCTGATAATGCCACTAAAATTTATCTCAACACCAGCATCTGCCAGTCATTATTCTTGCCTTCAGAGTGTAATATCTCATTGAATGAGAATACTTCCACCAAAATGTGTCATCTTATTTATTTCTGCTTTTGGTGTGGATGCTGCCTGTATCACAATCAGGATAATGCCCAGTGACACTTTATTTGACAACACAACTTATCCTTTCCTGTTGACAGTTATGCTTGTGACAGCCTTTTAACTAGTTAAATCCCTCTAATACTCTCTTGTTTTTCAGGTCAATCCTGTTGTTTTTCATCATTTGTTTCATTTTTTTCCCCCCATACAGACTGTTTATAACACACTCAAGTTGGAGGCACAAGTAGAGAAGGTAGTGGATTGGATCAATCCAGGTGTTGCTTGAAAACTAGATAAGACCTGTCTTCTGGCTCATCAGTCTTTGAGCAGGGGGTGGTGTTATGTTGATGTAGAGCCCTGGTGTAGAAGTTACTCTTGCACAGGGCTGGCTCTGCTCAGATGTCCTCAGCTCAGGTCACCATTTCCATCTGTCCTGCCTCCTTCCTCCTGCAAGGTCAGAAGAGCATCCCCGTTTGTTCAGTGACTGGAATGAGGGGGCCATGATCTCTCTGTGCGTCCATTTTGCATCTCTCCTTGAACTGCAGGTGTGTTTGAGGTAGCTCAGAGTCACTGAGGCCTGCGGTTCTGCTGGAGCCTTGGATGCCTTGTCTGGAGTTCATTATGCTTTTGCAGACACGGCAAGCTGGCTGCACAGAGTTACTTCTCTTAACCTATATATTTTGAGAATGTGGATTTAGGCGAACCAGAAGGCATTATGGCTCTACTCAGACTCTTCTACCAGCCAGTGATGAGAAGTGACTCCCTTTTATACGTATAGGTAACCGACCTTGTCTTTTGTGGGACACCACATGTGGACCCTGACGGCAGGCAGTGTGGTGTGGCCCTGTGCCAGCGTCCCAGGCCAGGGAAGGAGAGAACACTTGTGGGACTGTGCCGGGCATGTCCAAGGTGGGGAAGGGCTGCGGTGCAGTTTGGGTGCCACGGTTTGGGTGGCACACTTTTGAGCATCAGCCTGTGATAACAGATATGAGCTCCCTGGCGGCTGCACAGCCTCCAGTTCATGCTCTTGTGTCACTGTATGACTCCCTCTGCCGTGCTCAGGGCGTCATGGGTTAGGCCAAGCAGCTGCATTTTGCACATTGCTACGTGGAGCAAGTGAGCTTGGTGCTGGGCTGCAAACGTGAAACGTGAGCTTGCTGCTCAGAGGGCGCAAACTGAACGAGTTTCCAGCACGATTCAGGAGACTTTGTAGGTCTCCTGTGGCTGTATGGCTTTCATCAAAAGTGGACGCTGTGTGTTGAGTCATAGGTGCGTTTGTCTTGTACAATGGCCTCTGTAGTCGCTCTGTTTTAGTCCTTCTTGGTGGCATTAATAGTAGTTTATTTCCTGGTTAAAAACAAAGCCAGTGCATAGGAGGCCTTTAAAGCAAGCTTTGTTTAAACTAAATTGCAAGGACTTATTTAAAAATCTTTTATCTACTATACTGACTCTGGTTTGTTTTTCACAGTGATTTAAGTAATAAATTAGAATGTAGCCGTTTGAATTTCTGACCCAATTAAAGTTTTAAGCACTCCATTTTTATCATTATAAAAGGCAAAGACTCTTACAGTGTTTTCCTTTATTTCTTTTTTAAAATAGAGAAACACTTCCTTTTGCTTGTCATTTTCATCTCTTAGATAAAATTCTATTAATTCATTTCAAATTAGATTAATTAAAATCCTGAATGATACCAACTGGAACATAACACAGTGGAGGTTTGTGTTTTATGGGGTGTGCTTATTATTGTAATTTTTGTTAGTCTTTGCTAGAAAAATCTGTTAGTACGACTGTCTGAGAAAGTGTATTTCTAAACCAAAATGTGTCCTTTCCAAACTCTTCAATATTTTAAGATATCATATAAAAATACATTCACAGCCCTTGCTCATTTCATCTATTCTTTCCGGAACTGAAAACTTGGCTTTTATGTTAGTCATTAATTCTGAATTTTATATAGGCAGTTTAACTTTGGAGAAGTAATTTGGGAATATATGAAAAAGATTCTTATTTTCTCAGTTTTAGAAATATAACCCAAGCATGTTTGGGGAAAAAAAAAATAAGTGATTTAGTGATTTTGAGATTCTTATTGGGCATTGATGTTCCTGCTTCTTGTCATAAATTATGAAAATGGTGGTGTTAGTCTTACTTCCTGAACAGCCTGAAAGATTTGATAGTAACTTAGGTAGCTTTTGGAGTTACATAGTTTAAGTTCACTGCTATATCTACCCATATCAAATATAAATACAGTTTTATTTTTCTAATTTTTAAATATATGTGTGGACCTTCATAGTTTGCTTGCAGAAGATATTCGCACTTTGATTAAAATATATTTCATTACTTCTCAACTTCATGCCTAAAGTGATCCCACCTATTTCCTCCCGTCCTCTCTTTGTCTGATCACAGACAAACCAATGCTTTCCTGCCGCGTTATAAGGTTTCCTGCCATAGCTGAGTCTGTGTTACTCTATGGGTGATAACTACCCATCACCCTCTCTCTGTCCCCATTAGGCGGCAGTGACCTTAATGGTTTCCTTTGCTGTTCCAGTTCCTTCTCTTGCAGCTTACAGCCTCCTCTTCTCTCAAACTGCCGAGCTGGGTTAACGCCAAGCRGGTGTACTCAAGGTGTGCTCAGCATGAAGGTGTCTTCGCGTCTGAAACACAGCTGGCAGAGCTCAGCTGGTAAATGATGGTGTTTCTCCTCCTAGCTTTGCCTCACTCATGTCCTTTGACCAGCAGAACTGTAACAAGAGCAGCGCGGCTTTGTCCTTTACTGGTTTAGCTGTAAACTGTGGAGCTGAGAGTCTCATGATGTGTGTTGGAACAGAACCTGCCTTCGTGCTTTAAGAAGTGTCTCTTTTACTCGGGCTTTGTTTTATATAAGTTTATTGGGCAGAAAGTGTAGGGCCTGACTTTGGATAAACTTGTGGGTAAATGTGCATGGATTTTCCTTATGTGTCAGGATCAGTGTGTAGGCAAATTGGATGTTACAAATGGTATCAGGCCTGCAATCTTCTAGGAGTCCTGCTCCCTTGTTAGAATGAGGAACATGATCTCCAGGTTCCCTGGATTTTGGAATCCGAGCACACTCACAAATGCACAAAATGCTTGGTTTTGAGAAGTTCTTTCAAATAACTTGAATCACAGTGCGTAAAGTGTTTTTAATAGTTATGCTCAATCCTTTGTCACTCAAAAACACAAGAGTCTTTTTTTCTTTTCCAGCGTAAAATACAGTAAATGAAGAAATTCTGGTGAATATATTGACCTTGGAAATTGGCAGGCTTGGTAAACGGCACCTGTAAGGCTGATGAGATAACTTGTTTGTCGCTGCTTAGGAAGAACAGGGCTTGGTTGCTAATGCTATTCTGAACACTGAAATACTCTATTAATGCCCGAGCTATCAGTTTGATTTATATATATATATATATATATATATATTTTTTTTTTTTTTTCTTGAGTTGGTGATTTTAAATACTGTATGCTCTGCATCATGGAACAAACAGAGCATGAAATTAAGTGTCATGTATTAAATATGCTGATTTATTTTTTTTCCTCTTGGTATAGTCATTTTTATAGCTAGAGGTACACATAGCCAAAACTGTGTTTAGGAAATTTAGAGGAAAGAGTTTGACACAAAATCCTGAAGAAACAGGTTCAATATACAAGAAAAGATCTGAATACTGAAGACTTTTATACGCATTGGATCTATATATGGCACACAACTTGCATAGTGTTCTGCAGCATTAAAATTTATGAAATCATTGCCAGCAAAGGGCAATTTTAGGAAGAGTTTATGTTAGGAAAAAGAAACAGAAGGCTAGACCAAAGATTATTATTATTATTTTTTTATATCAGTTTGGCCCTACTATTTGACTGATCTGAAGAACAGAAATAAAGTAGGGCATAATGTGTCTTCCACCTGTCTAGATTGTTTCTATATACTTAGTGGTTTCTATATACTTAGTTTCTATATACTTATTTTGTAAGTATGTTTGTGTGGTCACAGTGGTCACGG
This sequence comes from Apteryx rowi, assembly GCF_003343035.1. NCBI lineage: Eukaryota > Metazoa > Chordata > Aves > Apterygiformes > Apterygidae > Apteryx > Apteryx rowi. The sequence continues at coordinate 580,499 of NW_020447475.1, read as the reverse complement.
TCATGTTCCTTGGTATACTGAGAATCTTCTAGCATAAATAAGATCTAGCTTTAGAGCAGGGTAGAAATTCACAGATGAGTATTATGGTAAAGAGGTTTGATTTTTATTTTTTAATAAGCTTAGATTTGGAGCATCTGATTAAAGAACGTTTTGGATATGACATTCCAAAATAAAGGTGACAACGATACTATTTATAACCATTGCTTCAAAATGTGAATATTCTTCTAACTCATCAAGCCCTTATGAATTAGAAAATTAAACATAATGCTTGGTGTTGCTATAGTTTCTATATAAAAAAAAGCCCTATTTGGACTGCGGTTATAAGTTTGTTGGACATGTTACGTTCATTATAATTCTGAGCCCTGACAGTAAAGAACTGCAGTGTGTATTTGCTATGCAGTGATCTGTATATTGCACTGCATAATATCTACATTTGTAGCCACATTTCAGTTCCACAGGCATAGAGGGAAATGTTACTTTGGTGCTGTAATTGCTGATAAACTTGGTTATTTAGATAYCTAGCACAACAGTGTTTAAGCCTTTTAAAAGAGTAGCTGCTGAACTGAAAACAGCCTCCTCTCCAGTTATAATAAACATTCTCATCACCTGTGTACTTCCAACTAGGAATAAATAGCTTGTAAAGCTATCGTCAGCTATTTTTTATTTGTATATATATATATTTTATTATATTTTTATTTGTATTTATATATTTATAATTTATGTATTTTTATGACGCACAAGAAAAGCCATTAACAATTTATTTTTCAAGGGCTGACAGCTCTAGTCTTCAAATATTTGAAAAGCAATGCTTAGAAATTTCTTTAAATTTCAGCAGAAATTCATACAGAGATACAGGTGTTAAAGTCTTGACCCTGTTATTGGGGTTTTCTGTGGAATCAGAGAGACTGCTACTATTATACAGCTATTTTTACTTGTTTTTGTTTTTTTCCTTTGATGTATTTGTAAAGGAAATGCATTTATATACGCATGTAATAAAAATCAGTTATCCCATAATCCCAAAAAGTTATCCCCAAATCCCATAATATTATGTGCAAGATCCCATAATATTGGGCTCTTCGTTGAAATTCATTCTCTTTCTTCTTTGACTCGAGTAGCAGTAACAAGCAGAGTAGAGAAGTTCAAAGAGGAGCCTTTTGTCTTCATAGTTGAACAAGGCACACTAATGGGGCACTTGCTGTGTACGCAGAAGTTGTCCCTTCTCCAAATCTCTGCTGAGTCGTGTCTGTGCAGAAGACTGGCCTCTTTCCCGGAAGGGTTAGCAGTAAAGCAAGCACTGTCCCTGTTGCAGCACAGGGAGAACACCCCTGAAATTTCCTTTTGTGTGGCGACAAGTCTGTCGATCACGTTTCTGCTTGCTGTAGGTTGGTGGGTGCCGGTGTAAGATGAGAAACAATTATTTGGGGGAATATGTGGTTTTGCCCATTATTCTGAGAGCTGTAAATTTCAATGGCGTGTGGTTGCTTCTTCAGAACAGGATCCATGTTTCTGGTAAGAGTGTTTTTGTTAAAAACAAATAAAAAAGGTTAAGCTAAGGGATGTGCATTGTACTATCTATTCAACTATAATTTTTGTGCCATTTATTTAACTTCTACCCAGGTGGTGAAGGACAGAGAGGGAAAAGAGGACACAAGAAATTCACAGCATATTTGCCAGTCAGAATTTTATCTCTGCCATGTTCCCTGGACCTAAGTTAGTATCTCTGCACAGTGTCTTTTATGGACAAAATAGGACACACAAAACACTAGCTTAAAATTGCTTCAGTCCTTTAGGCTTCTAGTAATGAAAAATTTCAAAGCAATTTTGAAAAGGTCTGTCTGACAAAGTAATCTGCATAAACGTGGGAATAAACCCTGGCTGGCAATATCAAGGGAATCTGCCATGGAGAAAAATGGTTGAGATGGCATTCTCCTTCACCTCCAATCTTTACAGAAAAACATCTCTTAATCATATACCACAGCACCCAAGGAGTTGGAGGATAGGTATTTTGCGTGCACAACATGGGAACAGATACTTTGATTTTATTTTGTAGACTCAGTTCTTTGACAAAATCATGAAATAAATAGATATAAAGGTGTGGGAACACCATTGTATCAGCAATGCCCAAAGTTAAACATTGTTGGTAGTAGTTGCACATTTATGTAAGCTTGTTTAGTTTCCTGGACAGACACTGTGTTGCAAAAAAAGATGCAGTCACTTTGAATATATTTTCTTGGATTTTTTTGTTTGTTTGTTGGGTTGCACTGGGACCCGTTGCCCTTAAAGTTTGTGGAGTCTCCATTCTTGGAGAGATTCAAAAGTAGCCTGGACATGATCCTGGGCAACGTGCTCTAGGTGACCCTGCATGAGCAGGAGGGTTGGGCTAAATGATCTCCAGAGGTCCCTTCCAACCTCAACCATTCTGTGAACTATATCCCTGTAGTTCTGGTCTTCTAGAACTCGATATTTTTATATTAAAAAAAAAAAAAAAAACTTATGCGTGGAAGTGAATTGTTTGATTAAATGAAGTATGGCTTTAAACATATGATAATGCAATTGACTTAATTTATGTGTGTTTTATATTTTTAAACTGCTAATTTATTTGTTCAGATAGTATATTGTAAAACTGAATTTTCATGAAAATATTGAATTGTAGGGGGTTTTTTTGTTTTGTTTTTAAGGAGGCAACACTTAAAGTGGTAAGCAGGGGTTCTTCCCACTTCGTATAACAGTGAATGTAGGAGAATTAAAGGAAGAAAAGAAAGCCTAAAAACGAGAAGTTCCTGCAAATATCGCTCTAACTTGGAGTGGTGTCAGCTGAAATGCTCAGTGTGAATAGATATCACCAGCTCTACCTTCATTGGTGTGTTGTCTGCTATTCCTTGACAGAACCAGTCTTTAAGCTTGTTTGAAGTAGTGTTTTGTTGCAAAATCTTTTCTAATAGTAATTGAGGAACATGCTTGACCTAATAATGATACTCCTGGTCCTTCTGTGGTTATATCAAAACTAGGATACAGAGATATGTCTCACTTGAGAATTTGAAAGCTTCAGCCTTGTCAAAGGCTGCAACTGCTGCCCTTCAGGTGCAGTCAAAGTCTGACACTTCTACACTGAGGTTAGGTTTGCCTACAGGAACACTTGATTTAGGCTGATATCTTTGATCTAGTCACTGGTCTTACCTGAGAGGTGATACTTAACAATATTGTTTCTTGGTTATTGATGACCTGTTTATATGATTTTCCACATTTGTGTAGATGAAGGAGCTCAAGKATAATGACTGCAATATGGAAAAAGTCATTAAGGGAGCAGTTATTCCATATCACTCTTTCCTGATTTGTAGTACTGACTGTAGTCATGTGTATCTCTCTTAATTTTTCTAGAACATTTAATAGTAAACTGGTCAGCCCTCCAATTGTTTGTTTCTACAGCTGGTCTGGCTATCATGTGAAAATAGCTGTATTTTAAGAAAGTTCTGATTTACATTATAATGTGATTTTACTGTGAAATGTGATTACCTGAAATGGGCCCTGTGTGGGAATCAGTTGTTCAGTGGTGCCAGATCTCACTGGCTTCTAACTTTTCATAGGGCTGCAGCTCTTGTCTGTTATACAATTAACAGATCAAGAGATTGTTTTCCAAGCCAGGACCTGAAGTTCAAGCTGGGTTCTTTCCATTAGGATTATTCAGTTCTCCGTTGTTATCTCTCTGCTGTATGTAATCTGTACCTTTTGCAACAATAGAAATTGCATAGAGTTGATGAAGAGCAGAAACAGGCTTACGTTTTTACAAGTCTGTTTTTCATCTGTAAACTTACTGTATTTGTTACAAACCCATAAGATGCAAAATCCAGAGCCTCCCTATGCCAAATGTACCACTGTTATTTTGAGCAAAATTACACTTTTATATGTTTATCTAGCAAGTTTATTAGTAKAATTAGTAGATTAGTAGAACAAATAGATTCTGAACCAGTAATTAAACCTAGTAGTTCTGGGCTGACTTAAATACAAGACTGTAACAAAAACTTAAGAAAAAACTGCACTCTGCTATGCTTTTTTTTTTTTTTTTTAAGTAATTGAGATCAAGAGCTACAGAGAGACAAAAGGAGTGCTCAGTGGAGTTGGAAGATCAGGATTTTTAACTTCTTGACAGTCCACGAAGTAAAATATTTTTGAGCAACAATTAAACCCTTATTTGTGAATCTAAGGGATATTGGCCAAAATTTACAGGATTGTTGTTATAAAAGTACATTTGATGCATTTTTCATATTAATAGATAATAATAGGAAACTGCAGCACTGGAATTAGACCTTTCACCTTTGAAAAGTCAGTGTTAACCTGTTAGCTGTAACTATTGGCTTTTTGCTGATTGTCACAAAGCAGATGGAAGAAGCTGGTCCTTCATGATAAAAATCATTCCAGAAGGGGTCTTAAACTGTTATTCAAATAAGAGATGGTAAAATATGTTTTTGTGATGCAAGAAATGTATATACAATGCAGAATAATGTTAAATAACCTTTCACTGTGTGTGATTCCTGCATAATACATTTGAATAGCTGAGTCTCGTGCAATGTGCTGGTGATCGCTGGATGTCTGCCAGTAAGAACAGCTCACATATAGCATTTATTATTTTGATATCTTACATGGATTTGACCAAGTCAGATTTCTGAAATGTGTGTGTGGACTAAATATCATTTCTTTTCTCATTCTGTGTTTCTAGTCTGGCACTGTGAAGCTGACCAAGCCAGTAGCTTTGTGGAGCCAGCAAGATGTCTGCAAGTGGTTGAAGAAACATTGCCCAAATCAGTATCAAATCTACAGTGAGTCATTCAAACAGCATGACATAACTGGTAAAGTATGCAGTATCAGAAATATTTTACTTACTTAAATTGGGGCAAATCGTGTTTTACGTTGTTTAAATTGTGACTGTATGCTAAGGGCTTTTTGTTAGTTGTGTGACCCAAGAATTGTTTGGGGCGGTGGGAATATACCAGCTTGCATTGGCTGTAGTGAGTGGGTGATTTTTTTACATCTCTCTAAAAAAAATAAATTTCAGATTATTCAAGGTTAATATAATGAGGAAAAAAGAAGACAGAGTATGTATGTGGAAAAGAGTTGGACCCTGAGACTATCCATTCATGTGTTTGCAGCTTGTACTGTTAAAAACTTGGAATTTACTTTTGAAATGTTCATTCCAAATGAAAACAAAAGCCAAAATATTAAGAAAAGTCATGTGAGGAAAAACGTAAATGGGGGGGGGGGGTGTCCCACTTTTTTTGAGGCGTTTCACCTTGAGGAGGTCAGATTCTCTTTTGAGAATTTTTTTTTTTTTTTAATTCAGCTTAAAATCCTCGACATGTAGGATGCGAAGGAAGCCCAACTGAGCTCCTTCCTAGGAGTGAAGCAGAATCAACATATCAGACTCATTTCTGACAGATATTTGTCTAACTTGTTCTAGAAAATTTGCAAAGGAGATTTTTATATCTCTATATTCCAGTGCCTTATGATCTTTAAAGTTAATATTTTCCTAATGTCAGTCTAAACTGTTATTTCCTGCCAATGAAGCTGATTTCTATCCCAAGTGTAGCTGGAGTACAGACCATCTTATTTCTTGCAGCCTTATCTGTATTGGATGGGGGTCATCCCACCTACACATGCTTTCCTTCTCTGGTCTAAAAAATATTTCTTCCTTCTGTCACAGTTTGTTCCCAAAATACTGCCAAGACCTACAAACCCTCAACACTCGGTTTCTTGACTTAAAATAATGCATTGAAAAATATCGTTGTATTGTATTTTCCCATTTAGTTCAGAAGCTAATATTGGTTTTGTTGATCTACTTAACTTGTTAACTCCTTTTCAGTTTGCTGTAGTAGTATTTTAGCTGGCCACTTTGAACTGACATCAATTTGGTTAAGTAACTTGATTAATATAAACACAAATGTAATTTGGGAGTTGAATAACATTTTTACCTATATCCCAGGCATTAATTAATCTGTAAAAAGTTTAATGTGGAACATTAATTTGTTCTCTGAAGTGATGGTATACAATATTGGGAATTGACATTCAGTCACTTAAGGAGAGATTTCAGTTTTGCATACAAATCTCTCTTAACAATAATGTGTTAACTAATACCTGTTTTAATCAGTATCTGTTTGTATACATGTACTTGCAGTGTTTCAAATTTTCCATTGACTCCTGTTGCTGTTCTTTCCTTTCTGATAATACATGAGTGATTGCCAACATGGGAAGCTAAGCTACTGATCTTCATTCATTATATAGCCTTATACATAAGTATATGTGTGTATGTTTATGCAAGAGAGGTGCTTTGTACTGGGTTAGTACGAGTTGAGTTTTAGTGCTTAACCGTTGTGCCTGTTTCCTCTAATTTGTCATCTGTTTCTCAGCATCTTAAATGTAATCCATAAGAGTGTAGTCTGTGCCTCTACCCATGTGTATAGAACTGACTGCCTCAAGCTAACAGAAAACATTTGAAATTAAGGTCTTTTTCATTTTTTCTACTACTATGTTACATGTTGTCTCTTTCTGGAATTAAAGCACTGTGAGAAATGGTTGAAAGGAAGAAAAAGTTGTTTTCCTTTTAATTTAAATATACATGGAAATCCTATAGCTTCTTTGTAGCTGTGCAAAACTTGGAACTTTATAGACTTTTTTGAGAAAGGAGAATCAAGATCAATCTTTGATACTTTACACAGAAGAGATACAAGGAGAATGTTAGTACAAGTGTTAGAAAGTAAGTGTGCAGTAAAGAAAATGACTTCAATACAGTAACTGCCAAAGAAAAGAAGAAATGTGATCAATATTTGTAAAGACTTTAAGAAAGTATACTGTGAGTCTATTATGAAATCAATAACTTGGGAGGATGTTTACAGTGCTGTCAGTCCCTGTGATCTCAATTATATGAAATCTAATAAAGTGGTAGAACAGTGGATTTGTGGCTCAGAAATGTAGACCATGAGAAGAGCAAGAAAACTGTTCTATCTAACTAGTATGAAGATTAAGCCGAGGCAGTGTAACTRTTTCTAGTACACCTTAATATGCCTATGGAAAAGTGATGTTATTGTTGAAAATTTCTCTGGAATTTTAATGACTTTACAAGCTTATTTATTATAGAAAAATGTGATGGAAAGGAACTGAAAATGACAAAAAAAAGGTATTTAGCCTTACCTGAAGATAAAAATCTAAGGCATGGTCACAAGCCAGGAAAACAGTCTTGGGCAAAAACATATCTAGCAGCTGTTAGCCATATGTGTTGTGAAGTCTGGCATCTTAAGTATTTGAGATTATTAATGACTGATTATAGTTAGCTGGGTTGGGGGCAAAAATACAAAACAAAGTGTCTTTTTCTTTGTATAGATTTTTTTTCTATTATACCACTCCAGACAAACAACCAGCTGTAGATGCATAAGAAAAAGATGCTTACTCTGTGTACGCAACAACAAAGAAGAAAAAGCTTCATATTATCAATGGCCTCAAGGAGGTGATAGGACACAGTGCACTCTCATCAAGTATGCAGGTGACACCGAATTGTGGGGAGCAGTCAGTACACTTGTGGGCAGAGCTSCCAGTTCTGAGGAACCTGGGCAGGCTGGAGGAAAGGGCCAACCTGAACCTTATGAAATTCAACAAGGACAAATTCTGAGTCCTGCAGCTGGGAAGGCAGAACCTTTTGCACCAATATAAGCCAGGGGCTGACTGCCTGGGGAGCAGCTTTGCTGAGAAGGACCTATGGGTCTTAAGAGATGACAAGATGAAGAGAGCCAGCAGTGGGCCATGGCAACAAAGGTTAACAGAATCCTAGGCTGCATTAACAGGAGCATAGCCAGTAGATCAAGGGGAGTCCTTATCCCCCTTTTCTCTGCACTTTTTAGACCACAGTTTTTGGATCCCCAACACTGGAAAGACATTGAAAAACTGGAKTAAGTTCAGGTGAGGGCCACCAAGATGGTTAGGGCTGGAGCACTTGCCCTGTGAGGAGGGATCGAGGAAGTGGGGCTTGTTCAGCCTGGAGAAGAGGTGACTTTTTGGGGGCCTAACAGCAGTTCCCAGTATGTGCAAGGATGTTACCAAGAAAATGGAGCCAGGCACAATGGTGCATGGTGGGAGGACAAGAGACAACAGGCATAAATTGAAACAGGTGAGGTTTAGGCTCAGTATAGGCAGAAATTTTTTCACCATGAGGACAGTCAGGCAGTGGAGCAGGTTGCCTCGGGAGGTTGTGCAGCCTCCATCTTGGGAGGGTTTCAAGCACCAACTGGATAAAGTCCTGAGCAGCCTGCTCTAATCTGATAGTTGACTCTGTTTTGAGCAGGAAGTTGGGCTGGAGACCTCTGGAGGTCTCTTCCAGCCTGAATTATCTTGTGATCCTGAAATTTTCTGGGTACTTGTTGAGTACTTCAGAACCAGTGAGACACATTTTGCAGCCAATTAGGGAGAATTATACCTGAAAAGGTCTAGTAAGAAGTTGAGAGAGGTTTTTTTTTTCTTTTTTTTTTTTTTTTAATACACAGACTTCTTGAGGTCAGTGAGTGGAGCATCTCGTTAGGTTGACTTAGCAACAGCTAGGAGACCGTTTTCATGTCCCAAAGACAACCAAAAGAATTTGAAGGACTAACACAGAGCAAGATCTGAGGGCAATGGATGTGAATTACCAGTGGAGGAAAAATATGACCATAAAAAGGGGTAGGGACAAAGGTGGCAGTGGCCTTTAGAACCAAGAAAGCAATGTAGCAGGAGGACTTGTCACCGGAGGCTTTACAACTGCTGGTGGCRTTTACATTAGTGTGAGGAGGTATAAAACATTGCTCCTGCTGGCCAGCTTTTTACATCCACTTTACACCAGTGCAGTCCAAGGGGTAGGACTGAGGAAATGACATCTGCTCTCAGTGTTTGGTTGTGGATTTGAATTTGCCAGACAGCACCACTTTTCAATGGCAGGGGAATTCTTTTTTGAGAGATGGGTTGTTCTTCAATAGTCTTATCCTCCACCACTGGAACAAACTAGGATTTTTGCATTCAGCAGTAGTAAGAGCAAGACTGGACATAGAATGACAAAGGAGTAACCATTTTGGGGAAAATGGTCCATTGAAAAAATAATAAAGATGATGCCTACATAAGTGCTTATTGTTGTGTGATTTGTTGGAAGGAAGGAAGGAAGGAAAAGAAACCTTGCTTCWCCTCTTGTTTTTACACCATGTTCCCTAGTGTGCTAATGCATGTCTTCAGAGCATAAGGCTTTAATGCTGTGATCATTAAACAAACCTCATTCTGTCAAAGTAATACCCAAGAGATACCTTGGTCCAAGTGAAGGAATTTGATAGGAGGTACTTGAAAGGACTCAAGCCTTTTTAAATTAAACTTTTAAGGAGAAAAGGAACAGTACTCAGGATAACCTCTTTTTAGTTTTAGAAGGGACCAGATCTTACGAATATTCATTAAACACCAAACGGCATTTCAGAAAATGAAATATGTGAAAACCTGCTGCAAATAACATTAAAATCTGGCTAATTCTATAACCTCCAAAGATGCTTGCATTGCATCAGCTGTATTCCCTTATACTTTTATGAAATACACGTTCAAGTCTTGCTTTTAAATCGAATTGCTTTAATTTGTTCACTTGAATAATATACTTGCAGAATATTGGGGGTTTATCATATCAGCTTAAATACCCAGGTTATATAACATCTTGGTGAAAAGTCTCATGGTTTAAGATAGTATGCTGGAATTTGAAGAATTCCTGGCTTCATTTCAGGTTACTCTTGTATCCCTATGCAGCATATTGAATCCTCACTATTTAAGTTACTCTTTCTTTTCAAAGTGTTGCATGGATATACAGATATTATTAAAGTTCTGTTTGCCACAGTCTTCTCTGTTCTGTCCCAAACCTTTGACAGGTTTTGAGCATTCCTCAGCGCTCTCATTTATCTCAGAAAGCATCTCATTTATTCACAAAAAAGAAAAAGTGTTTTTTAATAGAAACAAAAAGAATCTTCATTGTGTCCAGATGGAAGGTATTTCAGATAAAACATTAGTTATCTTGCTTGTTTTGCATGTGACAGTGGTCTTCAGCACAATAGATCTCTCCTCCCAAGCAACATTCATCTGATAGTGGGTTTTGTAGAAGACTCTTCCATTTCCAGCCATCTCTGGGAAGCCCCTCCCTTTGCTGTGGTGCAAAGGTTAAGCCAGCCTTGCCCACATTCCTTATTTGTGCCTCTTTCCCCCCCTCTTTCTGTGAGGTCTTAACAACATTGTTGGTTGGTGGGCTGTCAAATCACTCCAGACTACATCCATCTGTGGTTTAAAAAAAAAGAAAAAAAATCACTGCTTCACACTGGAGAGAGCTTTTATTCTGCTGCCTGGATAAGAACAGTCTTATTTGCAACATCCTTTGTGGAGCTGTGATGCTTGTGTTGGAAAATGTGAGGGGCTAAAGAGTTTTCCCTGTTTCATATTTGTCTGCTTTCAGACTTTTAATGGGGAACACATCAGAGTGATGGGCTTTGGGATAAGGCTCCTGTTTGCATGATATGTGGCAAAACTGTAACTGTTCTTCTTGCACAGAAAAATAATATCAGAAAAGTACTAACGTAACCTTGTGTTAATATAGTATAAAATTGAAAGAAGTTGGATGAGCCAAATACTTGGAAAGCGTGAATATTTTTTTCATTACCGAAGGTCTTAAAGCTCGAAGCTCTTCTGATAAAGAAAATTTTGCATGAAAGTGGTCTTCTGTCATGTCTCAGCAATGGCTCTTATGTCCGGCTTTTCAGTCAGATTATAGTTTATGCAATATGCAGTGACCTCCCACAACAGGAGTCAAAACTGTAATGACTCATGAGAGGTCTAGTATGACCAAGAAAGCTATTCTATAGTCAAAAATGGGACAATGAGGCACCTAAGTTACAACATCCATGAAGTGTTAAAGTGGTGTTCCCAAGTTAACATATTTAAATTTTTCTGATAAATTGACTTTTTTTGTGTGAAAAATAATCTGTGGACTATTCTGGTAGAAAGTCTTTTTTTTTCTTTCTCCTCCTCTCCTCCTCTCCTCCTCTCCTCCTCTCCTCCTCTCCTCCTCTCCTCCTCTCCCAAGTTAACATATTTAAATTTTTCTGATAAATTGACTTTTTTTGTGTGNTCTCCTCCTCTCCTCCTCTCCTCCTCTCCTCCTCTCCTCCTCTCCTCCTTCTTTATCTGGGACAGTAGATTATTTTCTAACTAGCTGCCATAACAAAGTCTTTATTGTTAAACACATCTGCAGCTTGAGAATAGAGGAACTAGGCCCTATATGCATTAGGTGAAATTAAGTAAATTAGTCATGGGCTAGGCCTATCTTCTCTTCCATGCACAAGCCAGTGGGGATGGCTTGTGGGGATCCCATTATTTATTAAATAAAATCATGTGTGGAGGAAATGGTATTATCCTTTATTCAGTTGAATGTGAAAGGGAAACCGCTGAAGGGCAATTGAGACTTTTTTTTGGCCTTGCTTGCCAATGACGTGTTAGTGCTGTTGCTTCTGTATCTACTAAATTTGTGATGAACAGTTTCCATACTTGTCCTCCATTATCTGATGTGAGAACTGCTGTGCAAGTAGCTGATGAATGTTTAACACTGTTTGCTGTCTTGATATCTCTTGGATCTGCTTGTCTTGCTTTGATAAGGTCAGTTCCAGATCTCCATCGTGCTTTCTCCACTTGGGAATACCTGGAAAGATCTCCTTGGTTTCCATAAATGATTCCTCTGCAGTGTACTCAGAAGTGCATTGCACTCCAGCTCCGTACCAGCCTCTTTTTCTTTACCCTATCCCTATATATGAATTCAATAAAAGTCATGGTAGCCAGATTTGCTGTAGCTTTTACTTCTACCTGATATATAACAGAATCCAATTTGTCTTTGATCTGAAAAGTATAATTTCTGCCCTTTAGCTTCAGATTTGAAATTCCCTGTCACTTTGGTTTAGATAAGTTCTCCTGTATCTTTASAGCATATATGCTTGGGTGACAGGAGCAAGAGGTATATTGCTCTTCATTTGAAACAGTGTTTACTTGCACTTTGGCCTCAATGCTTATTTCCTCAAGTGCTGTCGGATGTTGGGGAATTAATGCTTCGTAACTACCTGCAGTAATAATATGATTATTCCTTCCCTGTAACACATTCTTTTTTTTTTTTACATTTTTAATTTAATCTTATTTTATTTTAGTCAACTTATACCAGCTAGAGATCATACCATCTTATACCCTTCTCCTTGAAAAATCTGACTTTGGTACAGATTCTTTGTAAACCTGCTTCACCATATTCTCTAAGGAAATACAGATCCTCATTGGTATCATGCAAAACTCGACCCCAGAACCTCTCCCCTTAGCAGTCGGTTTCAAAATCAATTTCCGTTCCTTACTCAGAGGGGAGCTAAAAATGGGAATTAGGGTAAGATATGGAAAGCCATATCAAATGTCTTAGCAAAGCCTATTTCAGGAATTTTCAAACCATGTTGTAAAGCTTTGTGGTATTTCCTAGCTTGCTGATAAGGCTGCACAGTGTGTCTGCAAGAAGAACTGAATACTGACTGTGATCTAGTGACAGAGCCAAAATGCTTAGAAGTTTCTGATTTAACTGTGGGACGTTTACCTCATATGTTAGGTGACTCAGGTGTCCAACTTGTGGTTCAGAAGACCAATAAGAGAATAAATTGCTGAAATAATCAATGGAGGGGAGAGAGATGCCTCCAGACAGATTAATTTAGTGGACTAACTGTAACCTAAAGAAATGAAAATCCCCATTTTATGTTCACCTTGCTTCCTGTCCATTTACTTTTGTCTTGMAAAAAAAAAAAGCAACCCTTGAAGCAAACTTTGAAGCAAATTTTTTATCAGCTGTTTTTTCTTTAGGTGCTTTAGGTAAAATACTGACTACTGCATTAATAGTTCTAATACTTTGCCAAATATTGAAGCTCCACCCTCTTGGTTTATTATCAGGAACTTGTTTTTTTCACTGGTTTTTGGAACAATTTCTAATTGTTAGTGATTACAGTATTACTTTACCATGGTCCTTGATTACTGGGCTGTGTGATCACATTATCTAGAAGCTAAACAGGGTCCAGCAAGGTTGTTACTCTTGTTACTCAGAAATCTCAAAGGAGAGGTTGATGCCATAGGAGTAGCATTGTTAACTCTGTTGATGGCACTTCTTTATTCCCTTTTTTTCTTCTTGGTTAATACTGATGAACTACTTCAATATGGTGCTTAACAGACTGGAGTATTTTCATTAAAACAAAGAATGGAGTCCTTAGTTTAGAAGTGGTTGTTTATAGGCTCTCCTATGAATAGTGCCGATTCGAAGTATAGTGCCCTGGGCAAAGTTTCGTTAAGCTGTACTTCTTTGTTGCTTTCTTAAAACTTCCACTGTAGTGTCTGTTGAGTCTGGAACTTGCGTTTTGCTAGGCAAAACTGCTTGTTTGTACCACTGTGTTCTAATTTACTGCAAGATAGCGACGTTTTGGAGGTTCCAATTCCTATTCTGTTTGGAATCAGGACAAAAAGGGGAGGTATCAGACGATCTCCTTCCAGATTACTTGTGCTGTTGTCTATGAAGAAGTATTTATCTTCTGGCTCTGCAGACATGAAGTCAGTTTTATGGCTGAGTTGTAGGGTAAGGAAAACTTAGATGGGGAAACTGCTTCAGTGATTAAGTGGAGGAGTTGTTAGAGGGCATTAAAATACTCCACTTTGAAGAAGCAGTGAATTAATTTGCTATTTAGTGGGTGGGTGTTTGTGATATCAGTGAGCAGCTAGAGCTGATTCTTTTTATTTTAGCTCTTTATTTGCCAGCATGTGCTATTCATGATATGGGGATTTAGCCTTAATGTAATCTTATTATTTGACAGCATTCCCCAATCTAATAACATGGCTAACGTAATGATAAAACATAGAAGGAAACTCTCAGAGCAACCTTGAAATGCCAGACCTGGAGGAAGACACCTCCAAGGGTTGGACTTGCACTTTGTGACGCAAACAAGCAAGTACGTATTTAATCTCACTCACCCCGTCTGTCTGTAATTTCTTGTGTTCCTTCTTTCACCTCAGATTTTAACCGTTGTCTAATCCGCTGACTGCTCCCTAAGCAGAAGTCCTCAACCATTTATGCTGTGATTCCAGCTTCTCTGCTGTGTCTGTGATGTTAATTGTATATACTTCATCAAACAAATCCTCTCTTGTTCCATATTTCTGACAAATGGATTAATTCTTATCCTAAATTTTTTCCTCTTTCATGACCCCATGTTCTCAGCTATTTCCTTCTTTCTTTCCTATGGACAGTTTGTCAGGGTTCTCATGGAATTCCCCTCAAAACTAGACTTATGCTATGCAAGTGTTCTGCTCCCTGAATTCCCCCAGTGTTAGTGAGTGAAAGGAAGTAGCTGTTTGTAGCTTTCAGTACTTTCCAAGTGTAATTAAGTTGATGCTTAGGAAAAAGTGGAAGTACACCTGGGAAAACAGAGTTTTATTTTTACCTTTTTCTTTTGCAAAACTTGAACAAAAGTTCTAAAATGGGCTGGAGAGACCTGATTCTTTTTGTCTCACTGCTAAATGTGATAGAAACATTTTTTTCTGTTGTTGAGTTCAAGGACATCAGAAATACCTGATGTATGGTGCAATAATTCTCAGTTCCTCAGGGGGGAGCTTACACACAAGCTAACTAACTGATTTCAAGGCTCTGATTTGGGCTTCCAGTAGACTGTATTTTCAACAATGCTGTCACTTTATAATACTGTATTGGGAACCTGCTTTCCAGTCTGAAGCAAATTATAGTAGCAGCTATAAGTTACTACAGTAGGTTTTATCCCTACAGAATATCAGCATTTGTGCAATCTTGGGTCTGTGACAGCTACACTCAGGACTGTGTAAGCCAAGCCAATATCTACCCCTAGTTTTCAGTCTCTTCCAATTTATAGACCATTGGTTGTCAGTTTGCAATTTTTTGAAGTCCCTCTTTGAAAATGATTCAGTTTGTGGAAATTTCAGCCCAACCAGCTGAGCCTTTTACAGAGAACAAAGAGGCCAGAGGAAAAAGCACTCCTTTATTCCCTACCTCCCACTTATTATAATAAAAATAAAACCCAGCTGTTTTTTTTTTCTTTTTTTTTTTTTGAACAGCTCACATGCTGAAACAGCTGGCCTCTGAAAGTCAAGATTTGGCAAGGGAATAGCCTTCAATGAAGAAAAGTGCCTCCCAGTGTTCCAGTGAAAATTATTTTCTGTTTTGATATAGTTAATTGAGCAGGTTGAAAGTCTGACAGGGTCCAGTGCAGTGCACTTGACACTGGGTTTTATCCTTGTTATCATAGGATGCACAGCTAAGGGAGGTCACAAATACCTGGCTCTTTTAGCAAAGGTATAAGCATCCATCTCCGGTGTTTTCCTCTGAATTCAGTGGAAGGAGCTCTTGAAGCAAAAGAGGCTGGATTCTGTCCAATCCCTTACTGCATTCAGGAATTTTTTTTCGACCTTTCACCCTGCAAAGATCTGCACACCCTCTGTGAAGTGTTTAGCTGATTCCTCAGATCCTAGAGGTGATCAGTGCTTAACTGATGCAGGAGAAGGCTTACTGTCACTTCTTTGTGCAGCAGGTTGAATTGCTTCCTACTTAAGAAGAGCAATCCAGTGCTAGAAACTTGGGCCTTTCCATTGACTTTGCTACTCTGAATGGAAACCCTACACACACAAATGTAAGCCTATGCAAAGCAGTATGATCTTAATAAGTCATTTTTGTCTGAAACACAGACACCTAGATTAAACCATGAACCTTCTTAAGCAGTCACATGCCTTTAGTGCATCTCTCTAAAAAACAATGGTTTCATAAAATGAAGCCATTAACCTTACTGAGCCGAAACGTATTTGTCAGAGGTGAATTCTGTTATGCAGCAATCAGCATTAAGTAGTTAACCTCAAATAAAACTTGGGGGATTCCCGTTGTAATGGCTAATTGTTAACGACAGTGACTATCTAACATAATCCAATAGGTGAAGTCGTACATTTGAGGGCTCTGTATTGGTGCTGAAGATCAGGTGTTCTGTTCTCACTGAACTTCAGTGGATATTGGTACCTTCTACTATGCATTCAGGAATATCTTGCTACATGTTTACAGCAGAAGCAGGGTTAAAGGATAACAAACACGTCAGAACATGAACTATCCAACAAAAGTCTCGAGAAGGGCTTTCATCTTGTCAGGCTGCACAGACCTCATGCTGCTCCCCAATAGCTCGGTGGGAAGTAGGGAGAAAATCCTGCCCGCCAGGTGGGTGAGAGAAGCCTCCATGTTCCTCAGACAGAAAGAAACATCACTTCTTAATCACTGACTTAAAAAAAATCTCTCTCCCAAAAGGAATTTGAGGTTTCGTTCTGTTTTACAAAATACAGAACAATTGTTCACAGGAGCAAATATGTATCTTTTTGTCAGCGAACCACAGATTTAAGACAAGCCATCAACGTAATCCCCGTCCTGTCAACTGTACTGCCAAGGCACCTGCATTCTGTAGGGCCTGGTGACATTATGCTGTGATTAGAGGAAGATCTTTTACAAATTGTTTGATTCCCCCAAACAAGTTTATGTATGTAAACCCCAGTTAATTTCTCTGCAGGTTCTGTTGTGTGCAATGAATTGCAGAATTAAGATGACGTACCTTTTCTCAGGTCAAAGTGATACTTGCCTAAGATTTTCATCTGTGTTGACTTTATAATTTTGAGTGTACACTTTTTAATGTTTATTTTGCATAGGTTACATAGATTTCTTTTTTATCTTGCAACACGTGTTCTTGATCTAAATAGAACAGCACCTGAAGAAAACCTGAAGATGGATTAATAGGTTTATTCAAAAAAATGTACCAAATGTATGACACTCCCAAATGGCTTATGAGGAAATGTTTGTTACATGTTCTTATTTTTTTCTTGTTATTGTTAAGTATAAACACCCTCTGGAAAAATGCCAAGAATGTGAAAATCTGTTTCGAGCATTTCAAATATATGACAGTACTGTAGTCCAGTCCGTTGTCAAGTACTAGTTAAACCACAGTGCTAAAATGCTTATGTGCCTTGGTTTATATGTCATTAACGTATGTTATACGCAAGTAAATAAAACTTGTCGTATATTGGTTTATCAAAAACAAACAACAGACGGTTTGATTGTGATGAATATCACCTGTAACCTTTATCCTAAGCTAATCTACTTCTCAATTTGCTGTTCACAATGTGTACAATCCTGTTTGATGTCACATATTCAGACTTGTATCATGATGACTCTTTCTAAGACAGTCTCATGGAGAAAGCTTCTTTCTGTTCAAAAAGGATCTTTGGGGTCTTTTTCTTTTAATTACACTCAACACAAGGAGCTGCAGACCTGTTAGCCTCCTGCCAATTCTGCCAAAATAATGGAACAGTTAATTTGTGTTTCTGTCAACAAAGAATTGCATTGTGTGGTTAATACCAGTCATCGTGATGTTCAACCTGTCAAACTAACCTGATACTTTTTTTTTGTCTTTCTTTTTTCTTTTCCTTTGGCGAGCTTACAAGTATAGTAGTTAACAGCTACCATATAGAATATAATATACTTCGATTTCTCATTGCCCTCCTCCCCAAAGCATGCAGCTTAGGATCACATCACATCTTAATTAAACATTTGGCTTTTAAATCCATATACTGTGCATGGGAGTCAAACTGGCTCACTGACAGATGTCTATACACAGTAATGAAAAGGGCCATTATTTGTGTCTCTTGGATTGGCTGGCTGTGCAGTGTCATTCAGATTTTTTTATTGGTTACCTATGTTTTGCAGTTAGGTGTGGTAACAAGTCAGGAGCAGTACAGGTTAATAGTACAATGTGCATAAATAATATGGCTAAATGATCCTAACAATATTTGTTTTATTGTAGCCAAATGTAATGTAATATATGAAAAAATCCTTGCATCCTGCAAAAAATAGCCTGTTTCCTCTTGGAAAGCAGAGTCTTGAAGAAGGAAATGAATTAAGAGTTCTTGTGAATAGCCATGTTACATGTACTCTAAATGCAAAGCTAATAGGACTAATTTAATCTCTGGTTATCTAGTGAATAGCAGGGACGGTTATGACATACACAGGTCAGGTCACTTAAGACCTCTACTAGGATACTGTGTGCAGTTGTGGTGTTTTAATTCTAAGCATAGCATAGAAATAGATGGAAATGGGAACCCCAACTTTTCCCAGACCTGGAAGATGAGCCTTGTGTTGTGATGTTAGAGGAGATGAAGCTACTGAAAGGAAAGTTGATAGGTGACTTGATAACTGGGTATAGGGACTTAGCAGGACAACAGCATACATTCGAAAGCTGAAATTGGAAGCTTGGATGACTCAGTAATTGGAAAATGAATCTTGGCTTTTCTGGTCATTCAGCAGTTGAATCGCTTACTAGGAGAAACAATGAACGCTGCTGGAATTAAATTTGTAAAAGGGGAGGAAGATGGGTGGAAAAATACCTGGTAACATGCTGCACACAGCACTTGGACTGCACAATCACAGGGGTCCTTTGGTAGAAATATCTGGAGTCTCTATGCTCCAATGTACCTTACAACCTTGTCATGTCAGTTTGGATAAGGGTGTTTTGTTTTTGTGGTTTTGTTTTTCTGCTTCTTAAGAATCTAGTCCTTCAGAAGCAGAGGCCCCTGGGAAGCTCAAATGAGCCTTGAACTACGCATGCCACATAGTGTGAGAAACTAATTAGCAAAACTACAGATAAAATAATCTGCCTAGTTACCAGCTGTTGTTCTTGTTATCTACAATTGTTTTTTCCTGCTTGCTCAATCAGTAAGTCAGACTAGATGCAGGTAAAACTTTCAACATAGGGCCTTTGTATTCACACTTGGAGCTGGATGTGAACAGTCCTGCATGCTACGAGATGTACCCTTTTCTAAAAAACAGATTTGGTGTAAGCACCTATACTTAGGGAACTATGTGGTAAAACAAGTCAGTAATTTATGTGTGTAATATGTGTTCTCCCAACAGCTCTCCTAGGGCTTGAATCTATTATATTTTTCTGTGTGTGATCAGAGAGCACGTAGGTTAGATTCATATATTATGTAAAGGCTAACTCTGAGATTTAAAGCCCTCCTCTATCTTCAGTTAGAATCCCCTTGTGACTTGAATTTTGCAAATGTCCCGAACATGATATATGCGAAGCTGATGTCTGTAAACAATCTATTACACATATGTCCCGAGTCCAGTGGGAGGCTGATACAGGCTCATGTACCTGCCGTTCTCTTCATTCTGTTCTAATGTATCACTTCTGTACAAGATTCCCCATACAGCCTATTAATGCCATCTGCTTTGAGTGTCTATTTACACATTCTTTCTAGACCAGATAAACATTTCTTGCTGAAGCCGCATGTGATGCTCTCCTAATGGAACAGCTATCTGAACCTGTAGCCTGCAAGGCCTTCTGCAGTGCCATGGAGAACCCTGATCTAACTCTACATTCCTGGGATGGGACTTGGAACTGCAAAGTAGAGATTTCAAATCAACCCAAAGGAGAGCAGGGTTCACACTAGTTGTATTTGTCCCACTTCTGGGCAAGAATATATTGGACCTGTGCAAATTACAAAATTACATCTTTTTTTTTTTTTTTATGCTTGGAGCTTCTTTGGTTTTAAATAGATTACTCTGTGTCAGGTTTAGACATTTTGCAAAAGCTCCTGAGGGATTTAGATGGTCCAGTTAGGATGCTATCTCTGGTGTCCATCCAAAAAAGTAATTTAAGGTCAGTAGGCTTCCAAGAGATTTTATCTTGGTGTGTGAATTTTCTTTAATGAAAGCAGAAATAATCACCTATTCGACAGGTCCTTAGTATGATCATTGCTAATTTCTTTTGAATTAAGTCTAACTGTTTCTTCATATTTCTGTGAGAAATCTTAAGGGTAAAAACCTCAAATTGACAGCATATAAATATATTTCTGAAGTTCCTTCTTGACAGGTGACAAGTTTGATTTAAGGGCCATTCAAAGGATCCAGGAGAAAAGGGGTAGAAAATGAACTGTTGAACTAGAGTAAGAAGTTAATTTGCTCTGTCTTGCACTGCATCTTTTTAGCTGTGGCAGTAGCCCAGCACATGAGTTCTTCAAGAGATGTTGTTAATGGGGAGGCATTTTCATTGTACACGAGTTGTACTATAACACTGAACTCAGGAGCTGGCGTCTGTACGTGGTGCATTTGTGAGCAGACAGGCAAGGATAAAACAAGTTGTGCATTCCACCAGGTCTTTTAGTAGAAATCGTGCTTTTAAAATCTTTTTGCTAACAGTCAACACGCGTTAGTAATGAATTAAAGAGCTCACAGCTGAAGTGTGAGTGTGTATGTGAACATTCAGACTGATTTGTTTCAATGTGGACTTCTAAATCTCAGATCCCTTAAGTGTTTCCCAGTTAAGGCTTTGACTGGACAAGGCAAAACACTCCAAAAATGTGGCAGGGTTCCTTTGTAACTTCCTTGCAGTCTGGCTGTTCACAGCCCTGCGTGTGCTGTCAAAAGAATACAATGGCCTTAGAGCTGTAGAAGTTTTTTTTTTTTTTTTTTTTTTAATGAACAAGCTAGATCTTAAACTAGTGTATGAATTGTTCAAGGAAAAACTCTAATGCTGGATCATCAGAGTCAAATTTCCTGCAGCTTTGATATCACTTTCATAAGTTGTAAGATCTGCACTATTGCAGCATGACACAGCTTTGTCTGAAAACTGCTCTCAGACTAGATTAAGGGTTGCATAAAGTGTTCATGAGCAATCTTTTCCCTGGGCTTTGAGGGAATACTATGTGATACTGTAATGAAGGAATACGTGTCGTAATGCATATGCACCAGTCAACTGCAGCTTTAACTCATAATGTTGAGCTGCATTGACTCCCATATTGCTCATCAGCAGGGTTAAATTCAGTGGGGCTGTCCATGACTGCTTATGGTGTTACAGATGTGCATGGTGGTTTCTAATCTTCTGCAGGGACCTGTCCCTGGAGAACAATGAGGGATTCATTTTTGCCAGTGAACTTCACAGCAACTGGCTGACAGCAGAGGAAGTCCCAAAAGTCTTCTGTTTCAGGTATTGATGAATGTCCTTTTGAAAGATGGCAAACTCTTGTTTTGACTTGATCCTATCAGACTGGAACTGTCCACCCTTTCCCCAGTCTCAGTCTATTTTAATATTTTTTTTCTGTGTTCAGATTTTTGGCCTTTTTGTTGAATAGTCATCTTGCTACCTAAACTCCAGCAGTGGAAACCTTAAAAGTGCAGAAGAGAGTTTTCTTCTCTTGCTTTACTGTATCAGGTTCCACAAAGGCACTACCTGGCTTGGATGAGCAATTGTGGATGAAAGCTGTCTCTGTCCTTTAGCCTAGGGTTGGACCATGCACAGTCTCTTGAAATGATGCTTTGAGTGGTTGCAGACAGAAATAGTGTAAAAGTTCTAACATGGACAAATTTGGGTAGATCTTCATGAAGACAGTACACTGGCACAAAGACAATTCACTTTCAAGTCTTGCTTTCAAACTAGAAATTTTGAACTGTTTTTCTTTCTCCCAATGGTTATTTTACTCTTTTTAATTCTAACTGCAAGCATTTTCCCTGACCTTGTGTTGAAAAACATTGAAATTTTGGCAAAACAATTAAGTCTACAAAAAATCAGTCTGATGCAAAATAATTGACATGGAAATTTTCATCCTCAGTGTTTGTGGTTCAGCAACACTTGATGATTATGAAAGGTGTCAAGCAGCCGTAATCATAGTTATCAACACGTGCTGTATATGTATACTGAAACATATATTTCATCTCCTTTGTTATGTATGTAATGCCTAACTGTTGTGAGTCTGTGTACCAGCTGCGTTATACCTTTCCCTATGGAAAGGGAATGTCTTTTTAGAGGGACTGCTGCTATTTCGTGAATCAAGGGTATACTTTTATGGAAGCTTTCATTTTGTTTTCTTGTTTTATTGGTTTATATGTAAATGAATCCTTCAGACTAAAGATACATCATCATGCCCTGTATAGAAAAGATATTATCAGACAGTTTCATCTCCTACTCCTCATTTGTTGTGTATGCAGTTTCTGTGCGTTGTAATAATTTTCATGGATTCTCTCTCAAACCTCAATACACTGTATTCAAATATACTCTACATGTATCTTTAAACTAGCAAAAGAGGTGTGGTTATGGGCATGCTACTTCAGGCCAAAGGTCCATCTAGCCTAGAATCCTCTTTTTGGCCCAAAGTATGTGCTTAGGGAAGAGGATGAGTATAGGGCAAGCATATATCATAGTGCCTTCTAATGTCCTCCTGCCCTCCAACAGTTTGTCGCTTACAGACTTCCACCAGGTTAGATAACTCTTATGTTTTTGAGAAGCCAGTATATGAGCACATAGTCAAAGTCTCTGTGGTAATACGTATGAGTAAAGGATGGAGATAAGGCTACTCATGTAACCTGCAAGCTGATATTTCCTGATTTCTAAGATCTGAGCAGTGCAGCTTTAGGATGTTCATATGTTCAGCAGTAGTGGTGAATTTTATACTGGAAAAAAAAAAAAAACATTTTAAGGTGAGGAAGTAATAAGGGTGTTTAAAAAAAAAAAAAGAAAAAAGGAAATGCATCTGAAAAAACAGGTYGATGGGGTAGAAAACTGCATGCCTCTTCAGCCTGTAGTTTGTAATCATGCTTATTTAATATTTTAATAGAAAAATGGGTTCTCCTGGTTATTTGGTGGTACAACTATTTTTACTGCCATAAAGTACAAGCTAAGTGAGCACCACATACGCCCATGTGAGTTTATCTGAGGTTTTGTACGTGATTCAGACTTCTTGTGTTGTTTGAGACATTTCTCTGAATGTTGTTGGAAGTCCATTTTGAAAAATTTGCAATGTTTACTTACTGTCCCGACTGCTGCATTCAGTTCTGACCTTCAGAGACACCACTTTTAAGAAATCAAGAGACTGTTTGCTTTGAATTTGGTGGATAATGTCTGGCTTTCATTTCCCTGACAGACTGTTTTTATTTTTCACCAGGTGTGTTTCAGGACTGACTCTTTGTTTATTTGTTTTTTTTTCCCCCTTTATTAGAGAGCTAGGTAGTTGTCAGTAAAATAACAATTACAGTACCTGAGCATTTATTACTTGTTCTGGGACTCCAGATGTCAGAATATAACTTACAGGAAGAGATGGAAACTTGATTTCTTCTTAGTCAGAATAGTCTTGAAAATTTAAGTTGGAGTAGAATATGGTTCTTTACATCCCGTTTAAGTGAAGCTTTCAGTAGTGAACAAGTATTTGTGTGCTCTTTATGTAAGCAAACTCTAGCTAAACAGCATCTACTAAATCTTGTACAGTCTACTGCTGCCTTGCAAAAATTGCTGGGAACTGTTACACCGATATGATCATCCATCTGGCAGAAAAAAAATGCTGTAAACTGCAATGCCATTAACACTTTTGTATGGAAAAAGCTCTGATGTGCTGGATCCATTTTATACCTCAATGAATTGCCCACATTAAAAGAATGGTATAAACAATCGTAATTTGAAACAGACTCACTCGTACAAACCTGCAATTATATTCGGTAGTGAGAGACTACACAGGAAGCAGTATCTTTTTGATAGTATCTCTCAAATATATGTAAAAAGGATTAAAAAGCATTAAAAAAATTACTTGGTTTCCCCAAAGCATTTGAGGTATCTAGACTGATATATGATTTAAAAAAAAAAAAAATACACAGCTTTCTTTTTTACAACAATTAATGGCTTTCTCTAAGCACGGAGAAGAGAAGTTGCCAAATTTGGTGAGCTTGGACGAGAATCATAGCTGGAGTACTGAACTCCTTTTGTTTTACATAAACCACAGTGACCAGTCATGTAAATTCTCCTCTGCAGGAGGCTATTGAAAAGCACTGGAACTGACTGCAATTGCAGTGGCCCAGCATGGACAACCCTGTGCATCAAGTTAGTTTGACTCTACTTCAAATTGTTTTGCACTAACATGCCTCGTGTCCATAAACTTAGTATGTCATCTAATTGACAAACCACACTGGAAGTGGGTTGAATTTGCCCTCAGCAAAGTAAGTGTGGATGCTCTTGTGTCCTTTTCTAATTCCTGCAAGCCTATCATGTTTTCCAAGTAGTTTCTTATAACCCCTACAGTCAGTAAAGCAGCATCTGGTTGTGAACTGATGTGTTCTCCCCTGCTCCAGGGGCATCCAGGCAAGATTTCATCTCTAATATTAGATATTTATGTGTGGCTGTTACCATCCTGTGCAATTTTAGCTTGTGGGGAGATCACATATCTTTGTCATGCTCCCGATTACTCCCCAGTCATGCCTCAGGCAACTGTGTTGTGGTCGTGTACCGGCAGTGCTCAGTGCAATTGACCCCGGAGAGGGGAGCTTTATCTTTGCCAGTTGTCAGACAGTGGCTTCACAGAGGAATAAAAGCAGGAGTCAGAACATGTGCTAAGCAAGGGGACAACCAGGACTCTCTTCAGTGCCTTTGTAAAATGCAGTAGTTGTGGTTAAACTACAGTTACTGTATTGACAATTGTTGCCCAACAATACAGTGAGAAGTGTGATGCTGTAACTTAATCCTCTGCATGTCCTTGTTAGATGTACGCCCTTGCTTTCAAAGTTTAGAGCAGTATGAATAACATAACTGGTATCCAAACCTCAGATGCTGGTAACCTACCGAACCAGATGGAGTCGTAGAAATCCTCAATGATTCCCAGTTAGAGCAGGAACAGAAATCTGGACCATAGATATCCATTCAAACTGATACGCTTCCAATTCCTGTAAGTATTTAAGACTATGTAGAAATAGAACTTAATGGGAGGAAAAATAATGTGTGAGGTTTGCCTTCCTGCTGTGCCACCACTGGATTGAATGTAACAGCTATGCTAGAGATGATACAAATTCTTTATCCCTCTTTCAGGGTGATAAGAAAGCTTAGGAAGAATTATACTTATTTGTCTTTCCACTTCTGTGTGGTTTTACGCTATATTCAAAAAATAATAATAAAGGATTAAAAAAAAAAATCACCTGACTAAGAGTTTTTAAAAAGGCACTGGAGATAACTTGGGTGCTTTATTTTTCGTTGTGCTATCAGTGTGAGAAGATAAAGAGAAACTTCTGTGCTGGAGAAGCAATTTAGCCTCCTTAAGCTAACATCATTCTAGCTTTGCACAGCCTTATGACTCTACAGTAAAAATGTTTTAATGTGAACAACTTTTATCTTGGTGTACTATTGAGTTTTTTTATTAAAAATAATAATATTCTGAAATTTCATTGCATATCTCATTTGAAGGCTTTATATTCCTCTCTCTGTTTTGAAGTATTAGTGCCATAACATCCAGGCAAGCCTCATAACAAATTCAGAACAAGTACTGTGTGAAAATAATTTTGTAATAAACAGCTTATTAAAAATGAGGGTGTAAAATATGATTGTAAGCTTGAACTTCTCAGTTATGATTGACACTTCACATGCATTCATGTACAAGTAGAGAAGTGTACACGAGGCTGTGAAGTGTGCAGTATTTTACTTTATCACACAAATAAAATTTTCTTATCTGAAAACATGCATTTCCCACAAGCTGCTCCTGGATTTGAAGTAAGAGTATCTCTCTCTGTCTTTTTTTAATCACTTCATTCCATAGAGGCTGTTTCATGTAACTGAGATTATCTGATACTCCTACTGAAGTGCCACTCTCTCTTGCTTTCAGAAAACTCTTGATTGCATTGCAGCAGTCAGTCATAGCAAGAAACATTGCTGTGTTAAGAGCCTGGTTAGCTAGGTGCTGATCTATCCTTTTAGCTTTCTAAAAGCCATTTCCAGCAATTGTTCTGGGACTTCTTAAGGTAGATTTGAATTGTTTCTCTTTTTTAAGCAAGTGTTTAGTGAATGATTTTGGAAGCTTACAGAGTACATTGAAGAGCTGGCAGTTCCAAAATGCTGCAAGTCTTGAGAAGCCATCTCTGTTCATAGATGCAGATGTTCCTGTTAATGTGTGTTTGTGAGGGGGTGAAAATCAGGACCTTTCTAAAATATTGGCATTATAGTTCTTTCTAACCTCTTCCATCACCCCTCTAGATAAACCTTTTACGGTGGTCAGTACAGTGCTCTGAAGCCTGATAAAAAAATATCTTTAGGTGAATCTCAAAACTTAGAGTGGGAAGTGGCAATAAGTGTGTTTCTCATTAATAGCCTTGTACCATTCAGGAACCCTAGCAGTAGAAACCCATTAGTAGTAACTGTTTTCATATCACCCAGTCTCATGACAGCAGGGTAGTTTTCTTGGTGCCTGTGCATGTTTCTGTTACAGCAGTCCTGTGGTAGCTCTGCAACAGCAGGAGATTTGTGGGTTGCAACAAGCAGGTGCTTTTCCATACTGGGGGAAKTTACTGTGCAGAGGGTGTCCAGACTACAGAGTTGTGGGAAGGTGACATTTACTTTTATCAAGTGGTGTTTATCCCAGGTCTGGAGTGCTATCTTATCCCAATAATTATTATGGTTAGGTGAAGACCAAAAGCAGGGTTACACCCCGTAAAGGATCTTTAGAAGCATCTGATTGTAGTCAGTCTGCCTTTCCTTCTCAGATGCTCTTATTGCCCTTGATTTAAAGCTGTTCCTGTGGAGGCTGGGCCAGCAGTCTAGTTGTATTTGCAGGTGGGAGGAATCCAATATTCATCAGCATTTCTTCTATGTGACTTGATAGTGCTACAGGAGTAGTACTGGCTTTCAGAGGTCAGGGTTGCAGAACCCATTAAAGGTGCACCAAAGAAGTGCTAGTGGTTTGGCACAGACATACCCTATGACTACTTTAATGATCCCAATAAAGCAGGCAGAATATATATGTAGAAATCCTTGGTAGGTCTTCTGAGTTGTGCAAGGCAGTATGCAGCATGATGTCCTTCAGAAACAGTCCAAAATTGGACTCGAGGTTACTGCTGTTTGGGCTCTTTTTTGCACATTGTCTCTTTACAGGACTTTACAAAAACAGTATTTCTAGAAGAACTGTGATGTAGCTTTCCTCAAACACAGTATCCCAGTCATTTACCCCTCTTTTCTTTCTCTTCTTGATTTCCAGTGTTTGGAAATGTTAGAATCTGTTTCTCATGTTGAATAAATAAGAGCTGAGACAGGCCTGAAAATAGGAGGATGCATCAAACGCTTAGATGTGAACTATTAAAGCAAAATTAAATCTAAGTAAAACTGCCATAATCACAAAAACTGACCCAGAAATCTACTTTCCCATTGTCTTTCTTCATTTCCACTATTAAGAGAASCGAATTATTTAATGGTTTAGAGCAGGTAAGAAATAGCTGAGGGAATCCTTTCCAACTGCTCTGACTTGTACCAGTGGACACACTAGCATTTACAAGGAGAAAGTAATTTTATCTGATCTCTGAATCTCTGATTTCCAAGAAACCAGCCTATGTCCTTAGTTTTCAGGAAGAAACAAGGAATCCTGTGAGTCCTCCTGTTTTTAAGATTAGACGGACCTTTATGTAGGAGATGTACTATGTTAGTAGGCCTGGTTGGGTTTTGCCAACAGAAGTGGTGACTCTGTAATATTKCTGTGTTGATGTCGGTGACATTTTCATGAACATCTTCTGGCAGTGAGGCTAATGGGCTCATGTCTGTACTGCTAAGGGCTTGTACCCTTTAGAACATGGTGACTGTGTTCAGATCATGTATGGGGAATAGCCCCCAGCTTATGCTTGCTGCTGAACTGGAAATTTCCAGGGAAGTGTTAATTGATCCAGGCCAGAATCATCCCAGGAACCCTTATAATAATTTGA
The DNA here is from genome assembly GCF_003343035.1 of Apteryx rowi. Classification (NCBI taxonomy): domain Eukaryota; kingdom Metazoa; phylum Chordata; class Aves; order Apterygiformes; family Apterygidae; genus Apteryx; species Apteryx rowi. The sequence continues at coordinate 552,661 of NW_020447475.1, read as the reverse complement.
CAGTAGAGAAAACTGAGTTCCTGTGTCTGGACAACCCGCACACTGGTTAATTTTCTGGTATGGACATAGGCAAAGAATTCACATTCTTGGAACCAGCCATAGCTATTTTCAGAGCATGCAACATTAGGGTGAGGTTGAAAGAACTGAATAAAATTCCAGAGTCAAAAAGTCTTTACATGCTTAATATCTCTCATCCTTCTGCCCCTCTGACCTTGCTAGCCATAGCATTTCCTTTATAGAAATCTGATGTCTGGATGGTCCTACTGAGGGATACTCAAAATTGTTCGTATAACAGTGTAAGCCACATACTGTAAGGTTCCAATCAGATAGTTGTTTTGTGGTTTTTTTTTACTTGTCTCCATAGCTTGCACATTTCAGTCAAATATGTTGATGTAATAATTATGCAAGACTCTTGTATTCACTAGCTGCTAGTTGTGAGCTTGCTAACTATTGAAGTAGAGGCAGCCAGGTTTTTACTGCTGCTCTGCATCTTCATAGAATAGAATCATGGAATCATTGAGGTTGAAAGGAACCTCTGGAGAACGTCTAGTCCAAGCTACCTGCTCAAGAAGAGTTAACTAGAGCAGGTTGATCAGGACCTTGTCCAGTCGAGTTTTAAATATCTCCGATGATATAAACTCCACAATCTTTCTGGGCAACCTGTTCTAGTGTTTAACCACCCTCACAGTAAAAGTGTTTGTTCTTAAGTTTAAATGGAATTTCCTGTATTGCAGTTTGTGGCCATTGCCTCTCATCCTGTCACTGGGCACTGAGAAGAGTCTGGCTCCATCCTTTCTCCTCATCAGCTGTTTAAATGCATTGATAAGATCCCCCCTGAGCTTTCTCATCTCCAGGCTGAATAGTCCCAGCTCTCTCAGCCTCTCCTCATATGAGAGATGCTCCAGTCCCTTAATCATCTTTGTGGCCCTTCACTGAACTTGCTCCATACCTCTCTTGTACTGGGCAGCCCAGCACTAGACCCAGCACCCTGGATGTGTCTCACCAGTTCTGAGAATCACCTCCCCAGACCTGCTAGCAGTGCTCAACCTAATGCAGCCCAGGAGGCTGTTTGGCCTTCTTTACTACAAGGGCAACGTTGCTAGCTTATGTTCAACTTTTTGTCCACCAGGACCTCCAGGTCATGGAAAATGTTTCCTACAGCACTATAAATGGACCTTATGTGATCTCCAGCTTATCATTTAGGTAGCACCTAGCTGCTCTGAGCAGATACAAGGTCTTGGGGATATGAATGGGAGTGCCTGCAACTCTCTACATGCTGCAAAAGAGTCTTGGCCTGCCCACCTTCAAAAGTCATCAGAAAATTGCTTGGGAACAGACTAGGACTAACTTGATTTAGATGAGCTTCTCATGCAGCTACACTGAAGGAGTAGTAGCTTATGTTTCAGTCTGTAGACAGCTGTGATCCTGCTTCCTATCCAGCTGATTTGACTTCTGTGGTATTGACAGGATTTCACGCTGTCAGTTCTCACATGGCCGATCTGTAGCATAAAGCATATTCCTTAACCAGGGGAGCTTTGCAGTCTGCGAAAACTACAGAAAATAACTGGTTCCGGTGGGAAGAAAATAGTGAAAAGTAATGAGGAAAAACAGGCATAAAATATATACTGAAAGGGACTCAAAGGAGAACATTAAGGAGAAAATGCAAGTGAATTGAGCAAGGAGTATTTACAGATATCGGTATTTATTTTAGTATTTTAATCCTACACTGGCAGATGAACTAAATAATCCTGTAGTATTTGTTGTTGCTATTGAGATTTGTATTGCTGCTGTTCAGATTTGCTCTGTGAATATTGTTACCTGCTAGTGTATTGCAAGGCATGCATCTACATCTAGGAAAGACTGTTAACCCAAATGCTCGTTTAGTATGCACAAACAAGAAATTGTTTTTCATGCGTAAGCAACAATACTTTTAAAACTAAGCCTAAAATGATTTGGCTCTTGTACTGAAGACTGAGTGTTAGCTAATGAACAGTGATGGAGATAAATAAATAATTTAGTACTTGCCTAAGAATTAAATTTGTGGCTCAGTGGTAGTACTCAGAAAATGTTCTCTAGATCCTTACGTCTTAGGAAAGTTTGGCCAGGCTGAAAATGTTGTGTTTCTTGTCTTTCGCTCTGTGTGTACACCAGTGGAAAAATGATTTTGTATGTTTCTGTCTGAGCTCTGATATGAGTGGGGGGGATTTCCGTTGAAGCTGTTAGAATAGTCACTGTTTGCAATCAGGAATGTATCTGGCCCTAGATTTAATCAATGTCTCACTGATATCTAATGCATATTCCTGAAGTAAAAGCACTGTGCTTAAGCAGTGTGTCATCTGCTCTTTTGGCCCACTTTGGTAGCCAGTCTTTGATATTATCATGAAGTATTGATTGTAGGAAATTTCTATGATGATAGTTTTCAATTTTACTCCTCTGTATAAATTACTACATACGAACCATTGATATGGACTATGATACATTCACTAGCCACAATTGTTGCTTTTTCTCTAATCTGATTTTAGTGGCTGATTAATATTCATTGGACTTAATCCCTCCTTTGAAAAAGAGTTAAAGGTAGATCATGTCATGTGTTCAAATGTGTCCTCTTCATATGCTCTCTGTTAAAAGCAAGACGTAACTGAGGATTTGTAATGCAGCGCTTTAATGTTTGCTGTTCTGAAGCAGCTCTCACTGAAAGAGAAGAATTTAATTTATAGTAGAAAGAAAACCCACTTAAATTATCAGAAAGACAATAGTTTATAAAACAGAAAATATTTTTTGAGGTTTGGGAGTTCACTAGTACTTCTTTGCTTTATATTCATTTCTTTGTCTTCCTCCCTTACTTTTTCCTACACTTTTCCTTAAGGCCTTTTTGAAACATTAAGTTTCATGCAGAAGTAAACAACTTCTCAATGCTGCTAGCTCACTCTTCTTTGATCCCAGTAACCTAAGCTTGCCTCAGTTGTCTCTTCCAGAGACTTGATTTGAAGACTGAAAGGAATTGAGAGTCACACATTTCACTGCTAATTTGTTCTGATCATGAATTATTCTCATTATTGAACTCTTGTGCCTGTTTTCTCATTTTAATTAGTTTATGGTTACCTTGCAGCACTTGATTCTTGTTTTGTCCCTTCCTACTAGATCAAAGCATGTTCAGGATGGGGGAATTATTCTACTATTTTAAGTGTTGTTGAGGCTCCTCTCACAAGCAGCTCAAAGTCTTTTAAAGTCACTGGAAGCCATCCACTGACTTTAGGCTCAGCTGTAGCTCAAATTAGCCAACGCTACTTATGCTAAGTAGTCCCTAAACCACAAGCTTTTGGAAGCTGAGAGAGTATTTTGGGAAGGTATTGCTATATTCTTGCTTTGCTCCCAAGCTCTTTGCTAAGCATCTGCTACTGAGTAGGCAGAGAGTGAGCTGGAGGAACCCAGTATGGCCATTCCTGTGTTTGAGGACAGATCCAATTATGGATTTTGGCGTCTAACACAGGACTTAGGTGGGATGTTTTAGACTGCAAACTGAAATCCTAAATTATAATCCAAAACAGTCCTTTGAGTGGTTGCAGAAAAAGCCTGGAGGTGCCTGAACACCATATTTCCCTTTTTATTTTAGCTGTAAAATTTCCATTAGTGCCTGGAGTTGCTTCTTTAGGTGTGTCCAAAATTGTCTCAGTCTCAGCAGAAGAGCAACTCTGTCATATTTAAATCTGATGGTGATTCAGAAACCAGGTCTTTTTGTGCCTGAGTTCACTGAAAAACTCATAATAGCTAAGGTGCCTGGTCTGCACCCAAAACAGGCCGTCAGGATCAGACTCCAGGCAAAATGCGGTTGTGCTACTGCTTTTGGTAAGGCAAGGGGGAGGGCAGACTTTGACTACACAGTTTTTACATAACTAATCAGTGGTTAAAGCATTCATGCAGGAACTAGGAGAAATAAGGTTGGTTTCCTCCTGAGCCTGAGGCATTTCAAATCCTGCCTCCAAGCTAATGGCCTGCGTGGGCTGTTGGTGGTTGCGCTGGCACGCAGGTACAAGAGTGTGGGATTGTGCAGCTCAGCCACGAGGACGCTCTTCCCTGAGGCCTGGAGTCCTGCTTTCTGTTTCTGTCCTTGGAAATACATGGCGTATAGGGGACACAATTTTCAGAAATAAGGTCTGGATTCTGTTGCAAGGCCTAGATGTTTACAAATTAGGTATAAAGTCATTGTTTCTGTTTTATTTCTGATCCAAAATGACCATAGTCCCAAAGGCTTCTGTAGGTCTAGTGTAGGTATTATGTAGGAGGAATAAGCCAGCAGAATAAAACCCTTATGTCCTGATTCTCCTCACAATTATAGTAGTAAAAGCTGGAAGAAATGCGAAGGAGCTCTTGCAAAGTTTGTGGTAGTACTGAACCAGCTCCGCAGCAATAGAGATTAGTATCTGTTGTTGAAAGACTGTACACGTAGTCGACTAGAGGTAACTCTTACAATAGGAAAATAGGTTTTAAATTGATCAGCATACCCTGTAAACTGAGGGCCCATCAAAGATCGTGCATGCATCTTGACAGGTGCCAGGCTTCTRTTTAAAAGCCCCTGAACAGAAATGGTAGCGCTAAAAGTGCAACAGGGGAGGAGTGGACGATTCTGCAGGTTAGGAGAGTTGAGGCAGTCTGTAATGCTTAAACTATGAGCATACGGCTTTTAATTTTACGTTTTTATTAACATTAATTATTAACATCATGAATATTAACACAAAACCTTTCTCAATTTCATTTTTTATCGAAAAAACAATGAAAAGCCAGTGCAGGCATGAAAGAAAGCAGCGCTGAAAGTTGTTCATAGATAACAGCATGGAGCAGAAGGGAGCTGGGGATGCAGATCAGGAAATTAGCAGTAATATATGTTCCTCAGCATTGGGGTATGAAAGCTTATTTTAATAGGGTTCAATTTTGCGCTTTTTTTTTTTTTAGCRAAGCAGTAATGGAGAAAATCTTGCTAGAAAATATAAGTTCTTAAATTATGGTTCACTAGAACCTATGAGGGCTCACAGGACTTTGGTAATGTAGTGCAGTATGTTGTCTGGGCACACCACGTAGGTCCTCCTTGCTTCCAGCAAGTTTCGTGTTAAAAGAAGTTCAAAAAATGAATTAAAGGTGTTCCGCATACTGCTTTTTCATGTAGGTCTTTGCCTAAATGCTGCATGCTACTTAAAGTAATCAGGAAGAAGGGCAGACTGTCCCCAGCATCACAGAAGGAGTGAGATGGTTCCCAAGATAGCTTTCCTAGGCATTGCAAAAATATGAAGGATACTTCATATAAATGGATTGTCTTCTCCCATCCTTCCATGTATACGTACTGAAGGATCTGGATGTTGATGTGTATTTTGTGCCCTAACACGTTTGGGTTATTGATTGGATTAATTAGTAGCAAATTAGAGCAGGCCACAATATTTAATGACAATTTCTGTCCCTTGGTTTTGGGAAGCAAGCTCCCAGAGTGTGGTTTTCAGCCATGTGAGTCTTCCAGTCTTGTGCAGTTCAATGAGCTTAAGGGGTACATGTATATATGGTAGAAGCAGGTGTTCTTCCTCACTTAATTAAATGACAACTTTTTTGAATTCACGTCTATATTTCATGGGGCTTGCCCCCCCTTTACTGGATGCACACACCAGTTCTATTTCTAGAACCATAGAACCACTTTTACTTTAGAAATGTCAAAAGTTAAGACTTTCTTCTGTGGTTTCCAGAGCTTCCCAGTTCCGGTTGGGTTGGACATTTCAAGAATGAGTCTTTTTTTGTGTTTTGTGTGTGTGTCTGTGGGGTTTTTTTTGTTTGTTTGTTTGTTTCTTGAGGTATTAAATTATCCTTTTCTGCTGGTGGAAAATGATTTTTSTAAGGTCCACAGCTAGTAGTTATGGGAAGGGTTCCTGTTTGAATGTTCTATAAAGAGTTCAGTCAATTCTAACGCTTTACAAATTGGCTTGCCCATTCCTAATCTATTCTGTGTAAAAGCTACTGATTATAATACATGAATGTGTGTTTACTCCTGAATAAATTAACAGGAGTTTTGCCAGCAGGCATGATCTAATGTGATTTTTTTGTAATTAATAAAGAAATGGGATATCTAATGCATAATGGGTTGCATACTGAGCAACATTAGATTAAAAAGGAATCGAAGAACTGTGTATCGTGCTGACGATAGATAAAATCAAAGGTGTTGACAGATTCACTCTCTCCATTGCAAACAAAAAAGACCTTGAAGGTTGTTTATTTGAATAGGGGGACCATAAATCTACCACACTGATACTACCAAACAATAGTCCTGGATTTTGTTTTTTTAAAAAAATATGATGTGCAATACAATAGAAGTCCATTATTACACGTCTTTATATACAGCTGTAGATAGTATATAATTTTGTATGGCCAGGAAGTAGGTTGGCAAATGTATATACAACAAGCAATGTAGATTTATAGGCTGCCTAGTAAAGGTTTACATTTATCCTTAATTTACTTTGTGGGTCCTGTCGGGTCCTTCCTGAGAACACTAAAAATGGTCATCTTGCATTTTACAGTACATTTGAAAAGTGGTGTAATATGATTTGTGCCTGAATTTATATTTCAGAGGGGAGTTCAAGTTATTACTATTTCCTCCTATTAAAATCATCAGGTCCTGAATATGTTCAACTGAAAAACAGGACTGTCTAACAGTCTTTTACCCAAGACTTGTAAGGAATCAATATAGTTCCCATCAGTAGAGTAAATTACTTACTGAACCACTTCCAGTAATCACGATGCACAATTTCTCATTAACCCCTTCCCTTCTCTGTACAGAACCATTATTGTCTTAGAATAAAATTATTTCAGAATACATCTGTAACTCTTTAGACTTTAGGGCAATTAAGTGTGATAACTCAGTTTGCTATATATGAGGATGTGTGGTGCTCCCAGCTAAGTAGTACAAGATTAAATGCTTTTGTGAAAATGTGTGGCTGAGTCCAAGAGCAGGAAGTGCTGACTGCCTTTGTTTATGGGAGAAATTGGGAGTCAGGAGATTCCAACCTATGGAGCAGGATTTTTGTCTTTAGTGTGACTTTTCAAGATACCTAGACAGTTCTGAGATGTTTGGCTGGAAGAAAGCATCTAGTGGGGAAGGAGTAGGGGTGCACTACTGATTTTAAGAAGTTCTTTAAAAAAATGTAGTCTCTAAAATTAATGTTTAAGGCCCACACTCTGTAGTTCACTGTCTTTCAGTATTTTACATGAATTCACCATTATCACAGGCTTGTTGATTTCTTTCAATAGCATAAATCCAATAACTATGTGACTGAGCAGATGTACATACTTGAGCCTGCCTAGCGGAATGTAGCAGCACCTACAGTGATGGTAGCTGGAGAGAAGAAGCAGGAAATTGCTAGCTGGAAGAGATGCTTGGGAAAAGCCAGGTGAAACTAAGAGTGCAACCGAACAGATCTCCTAAGGTGCTTCAATTTCAGAGGCCATTGAGGAGCAGAAGATATATTAGCTCACAGGATTGGGTCCAGAATTAAAATAAGAGAATAGGCAATGACAGCCTATTGTATGGAAGGAATTGGGAAAGGCCAGGCTAAGGTGAGAGGAAGTTTCTCCAAACTAAGTAGTTTGAGTTAAGTAGCTTCACACATTTATTACTGACCACTTAATAGAGTTGGTCAGAAACAGACAATTTCAGAAGCAAAGTCTTATCTTTGTTGTTGCTAATTTTGAATTTGAAAATACAGCTAAGTTAACGACTGTACTGAATTACTTTTCTTTCATATTGTGGTCGTGCTTCCAGTTCAGAAGGATGGAGGAAGATCAGAAAGGTGTTAGAGAACTGAGACTTGAGAGGAATTTTACGTAAATAAACTGGTTTTATTGCAGACTTATTGGCAGCAGTAACAATAGTTATCGCTTCCTCTTGTCAGAAGTGTAAACAGACATGATGTGGAGACAAAGGATGTAAGTAATATTCAGAAAGTGCCATTGTTTACATAGCTGCTTTGTTGAGTTTAACCAAACATTGATTGACCGGTATGACAATAGGTTTCCTCCAAAAAATTTACTGTACAGTTGGCCTCATACAGATCCAACAAATCATGAATGATTAAAAGCAATAAAGTCATCTTATTCTAGTTTGATGTTGTTAACAAATAAAGGCGAGTCCAAAACTATTTTGGTTTATGAACAAATCTAAAGTGCCTTCCTGTGCTTTGCACTGGAGGAGCTTTGGTGCCATAGGCCTCTCCCATTCCTGTGCCTTTCCAGAAAGTAATTCTTACAGCTCCATGGAGGTTTGCTGCATTTGCTAACAGGATGAGAAAGCACAAGAATACTGGCACTGCTGTTAGAGAACTTCCTGAAYTGAAGATCTCTGATATTCATCCAGGTTAAATAGGCTTCTTTACTCCTTCTGTTCCCTATCATAAGAAACTGTTGCTCCCTCCACTTTATTTCTGAACCAGTACCCCTTATGTCTCTCATTTAGCATTTCATAGTATCTGTGTGAGTCCTCAGTTGAGAGCTGTTCATTGTATCAAGCGTAAAGGTATCAGGCAGCTACAGATCACAGTTTTGGGAACTAGTGGTCCTTTGCCTATGCTGGCAGCTGCCATTGTAACAGGTAGATCAGTAAAGTGTTTGCTGCTATGGTGAGTCCAATGAAAAATGAATCCATTTTTACTTTTGAAGCAAGCGAATCCTCCCTGGTTAGTGAGATAATAGATAGCTAAAGCAGAGCAAAGAGGGTGTTAATGCAAGCTACAGTTTGCCCACTGTCTGCACTGGTTTTAGATAGGGCTAAAACAGTTATTGAGACAAGCCAGATCTAACTGCCATTGCAAGAAAAGCTATAGATTTGCCAAGGCATTCATGACCAAATGGCTGATGTGTCTGGTTTGACCAGTGATGAGACCAGCATGCAAAAGAGAGACATGCTCTTAAATTCTGATGTAGGAAAAATCTAAGACTGCAGAAGATCTCTGGGTTATCAGGAACAGCCCTATGAAGTCATATCAAGTTTTTCCTGAAAATTCAATTGATTTCTGGTTTTTGCTCCTTCTTTTGGAAGATGTTTCTAAATGCAGCTTCTTCAATTGTATTCCTATCTATTTGTTCTCACTTTAACTTTGTTCTTTAGTTTAATAGCTCTTCTCTTTCCCTTTTGCTCATCTCCCTCGACTGCCATCGTGAGGTCATTTTCATTCTGCAATTGACTTACTACGTTTTTCTAAACTCCTCTCATAAAATAAGTTCACCATTTCTTACTACGAAGTCATAGCCTCTCTCTGTGCCTGTTCTTAGTTGAATTCATGAATAGCACCTGAACAATGATATTAATGTGTGTGTCTCTGTCATGGAAATCTCTTCCTTGATAAGTCCTAGGAAGCTTGTTTTTAAGCACTGAAGTGAGGAGAAGCAAACATCAACCTGTATGGGCAGGAGGAAAGTTGCGATCAGACTATTTCAAGTAGAAAAACCCAGTGAGCTAGAATTATGTCTACGGAACTAAAGAGACAACTACCAAAGCAAAATGTTTGAAATTGTTCTGCCCAAAGACTAGAGAAGGATATTGTTATCAATTATGTAAGAATATCCTATTGTGTCAACAAAAAACAATTTAAAATGGTGTTTGTAGCACGTGAATATTTTTTCAGGTTTTCAGCTTGAATAATTTAAGATCCTAGTGAATCCCCTGTTCCTGCTTTTCTAGGTTTGTCAGCTGAGTCCATCCAGAAATACGATCAAGAGGTATATGATTGAGTTTTACAAAATCATGGAAGCAACTGATAAGCTGAATGCGGAGTTGTTCACCAAATATTGAAATGCAAGAACTAGGAAGCACTCCATGCAATTAGTAAGAGATCAATATAAAACATAAAAATAGGCAGTGAGCTTCTAGAACAGGAGATTGCAGAGGCAGACAATATCAGCAGGATCAAAAAGACAAATTCATGGACATCAGGACAATAAGGAGATGCTAAAAAGAATCTGCTGTCTAATATCCCTAGTATAATGGTTCTAGATGCTGAGATGGTACAACGTCAATGACTTCCAAAAGTTGTCCTCCCAGGAGCTCTCCATAAATACATCTCCTGCTGTCACTCCAAATGCAGACTTAGATGGGCTGTTGGTCTGGCCCAGTAGAACATTTTTAATGTCCGTGTGTTCTAAGGTCTGTTCCTTCTTCAGTTAGATTCTGTGCCCCATGGTAAGTATGCTGGATATCTTGTCTTGATATACATGTATACCTRTTATGTTGTACGCAAGAGACAAAATCCTCTTTCCTGGCCATGTTTCACAAATGCATCACTTTTTCCCACTGGTGATTTGTCATCTTAATCAACTCTGAGTTGGTCATAGTTTCTTTCCTTCAAAATTTTGTATGAGACTAACCTGTTACTATCTACTCTCATTTCCTTTTCATTTCTTCAGTTCTTCCACACTTCTAATAAATCCTTTTGTATTTATTTATTCATCTCCATTGCAAACACACTTTCAAGACTTCTAGCATGCTATCCCTCTAGATGTCTATGAACTGGCAGTCAATGTAGCTTCACAGACTTGGAGAAAAGATGAGCAGTAGGCTATAACAATGTGGGGAGGTATGAGCATTTTTAAGTAGGTACAACAGACCCTGCCACATTCCTTGCTCTAGGGCCAATGCCAGCCTCATTGGACCAATGCTTATACTCTTATTAATGTTCTGTGGCATGTGCTGTTTCTCCATCCATTCAAATTTTCTTCTAATCCCAGCTTGATCAAATGAGATCTGCAACAGCTAAATGATATTAGAAAAAATTAGGCCATCAATCTGTTATTAAGCTGGAATGTGTTTTGTATTCTATCTCTGCCCTCGGGGTGTCTCAGCATATTCCATGGCTSATCTTTTCAGAGTATGAGAGGGCTCGGTTTTAGGTGCTAAAAGATGCATGTAGATACTGACTGAGATCTTTTTGAAAAAATTTGGTTCCCCGCCTCACAGTAAACTAGAACTAGCACCTAGATGTTTGTGAATATCCTGCTATCTACTGTTGATTTTTATGGTTCTTTTGGTCAAGGTGCTTTTGAAAAAAATCTCCTAGGCTTTTTTATGCATATAGCTGCTACTTCTGTGTATATAACAGCCTTTAAAGAGGTAGCACCAGTTCTTTAATGTTGGCGAGTTTTACTGAGAGATAAGTAAAGTTCCTTTATTTGCATCATAGGAAAGATCAGAGTGCAGTCTTTGAAAACCTTATGTTATGTGCTCTACACTGGATAATGTATTCTCTCCAGCATGCTCTAAAAATTAAAAATCTATTCCCAGTTTTTACTGTATAGCTGTCTTTTTGTTTTATCCCTGATGCTTGCTGGAATGACTATCTTTTATGTATGCTTCCTAATTTTCTTCATTAATCTCTTTTTCAAAGAAAATAGATTTTAATCTTGAGATTCTTCATGCAACCTTATTTTTGAGCAGGCTCAGTCATAGAATCAGAATTACAGAACAGTTGAGTTTGGAAGGCAACTCTGGAGATCATCTAGCCCGAACCCCCTGCTCCAAGCAGGGTCTACTAGCACAGGTTGCTCAGGGCTGTGTCCAGTTGACTTTTGAATAACTCAAAAAATGGAGACTCCACAGCCTCTCTGGGCAACCTGTTCCAGTGTTCAATAACCCTTACAGAGTCTTTAGCAACAAATGCTAACCCTTTCTGGTATGTACAGTAAAGAAAGCAAGTCAATGAAGCATCTGAAATCACTAGCTGGTTGTGGAAACCTTGGCCTTAATAGCTAACTCTCTTTGTGATCTGTGCATTAGCTATATCTTTTCAAAGCTAAAAGCATGACTTAGTACTGTAACAGTAAATTATTCCAGTTCTGACTTGGATGTTCTTGTTTTGATGGTTGAGGGGGAAGAGAGTATGGGAAGGATTGAATTTTCTTAGTTCAGGTCACTTACTGCGTTCTTGAAATGCCACCTTTTGCCTTTGGATGTTTGCTGCCTTGCCTCATCGCTGCCTCAACATGTCATATTGGATTTGGTGCAAGAAAGAGTTAATTTAAATCAGTTTGTAAAAGCTGCTGCAAATAGTATGAGTCAAAGACAGTTTTTTTTCCAATGATATTGTGCTTTGAGCCAAAGCTGCAGAGGAACTGGCATGCCAGGAGTTGAAAAGAGACATGTCTGTTGTGCGCACTCAACTTCCAAAGGAAGTGATTGGAGTAGCAAACCTATCTGAATATGAAATAAAGAAGTGCCCAGAAGAAATAAAGAGTAGTGGCTATACCCTTGGCCAAAAGGAGGTGGAGGGAGCTGGATGAGATGCATGGCCTCTCTGTCCTGTCATATTACTGTTGCTGAGTCCCTGCCCTAAGATGACATGGATGCTGGCACTCTTTAAACTGATGACTTGTTTACTTTTTGCTTGCTTTCAGTTGCTAGATTGACATTACAGACCATATTCTTAGACTGCTGTATATCCTTTGTAAATTGCTTTGAGATGTTTTAGTGTGATAAGGCAATGTAAAAATTGAAGTCATTATTACTATCTCTACCACCAGGGGAACTGGACAGCTGCATTGATCTGTAAGAGACTAATTTCCATATTTTGGTATTACATTAACCCATAGAATTCCTCTTGTTTATGACTTCAAAGAAAGTTTTCTTAATCAAAAGGTCATCCTTCATAGCATGAAGGAGTGCTTGAGAAACATGGAAGGGCAGAAAATGTATGAACACTGCTATTTTTTATCTGACCAATAAATCTTGCTTTTTTAATAGTGATATCCCAGTGTTTTATATTTGCATCATACCAGGATTCCACTAACCACTTTAAAGAATTGACCTACTTATGAGTGAAACCTAGTAGTTAGTGAAGGGGATGTGGCTGACTGCTGGGTTTGGGGCAAATACCCCTTTAAATCATTGGCATTTGATTTATCTTAAATTCTTTAATTAAAATAATCATAAAAATTCTGTACCCATGTAGCTATTCTGTAAGGAAAGAAATTGAATAGGGGTCTTATCTTGCTGTGTTGAGTAATACTTTATGATGAGCTAAATTGCACCATTCATCCAAAAGCCACAGTAATGGGTAGCACAGAGACTGCTGTGTTGCAGAGGGAGTAACTACTCTTCACTATCCTATCCTGGTGTCAGAATAGAGCTTGAGAAATCAAAGAAGGGATTTTTAATAATTAAAAAAACTGAAAGTCAAAACTAGGGGAGGTAAAAAGTTGAATGTATTTTAAAAAAGAACCAAACAAAGTGCCATTTTCCCAGGTATCCGTGTAGCTCCAATGTGCTTTGCCAGTATTGGCCAGGGCACCTTCGGATGAGCAAGTATATATACTGCAAGGTTCAGTGGAGGGCCCCAGGACACACCTCCCTATACTAGCTTACAACACCTCTGAAGACCAAAAAAAGTAAGTTTGGGTTTTTTTCCTAAGATAAAGCTCTGCTTCATGCTTTGGTTGTCTGCTTGGTCCAAATACTTTGTTAGGGTTGGCTCAGCCAGTGTATTGCCTTCCTTCTGTTTGCTTGTAGCATGGTGGTGCCCAAAAGATGGAGTCAGAGTTCCACTAGCAGCATCTGGGGAATTTGGGTTGTTTGATTTTTTTTAACATGTCTTCTACAATGTCCTTGGGACCAAAGTTCAACATTCTCCTAATGGAAAAGATAAATGATGAACTGGAAGTGATTGCCTGCAAAGATTTTAGGCTCTTTAAGAACAAGTTGGGCAAACATCTTTTTCAGGAATGGTCTAGATAAAACTGATCCTGGCTGGGGCCAGAGAAGGGAAATCTGGCCCTTTTTTCTGTTCTTCTGTGCTAGACTACTGTTCAGAAGGATTTGGAAGGCTGTTTCACAGAGCCCTCCTGAGAAATGTCATTCTCAAAATATCTAAAATTGATTAAATTGATCACATTCACTTCACTGGTAGTTTCTGGAGAGTAATTTAAATGATGAAAATAGGTTTGAAGAGCCATTTTAGACACCTGGACCAATAGCAGACTTATAAGGGATATTCTACCTGTGGGAGACCAGCTGCCCCTTAAGAAGGGATATTTATCGTATTTATCTACCAGCCTATGGGAATGTCTTAAATACCATTGTCATCTAAAATGGCACAAGACACCTATTTTACATGCCTAAATGGCTCACAGAGCATCAAAACAAAATATAACTTCAACAGAAAAAGTAAAAGTAGAACACGGATCTTTGACGGTAAGAAAGTATCTAGCTGATGAAACATCTTCTCAGACTGATGTATTTCAAGACTAAAAAATTTTGCTGTGGCAAATCAGCCAGTCAGAGTGAAAATAATTCATTTATGGAAATCCTTGGGTGATTTTTCTTTTTAACTTTTGCATCTAGGCCGTGCTTTGCTGAGGCTCACTGACAAAAAGCTTGAACGAATGGGCATTGCCCAGGAAAGCCTGAGGCAGCACATTCTGCAGCAAGTCCTTCAGCTGAAGGTGAGAGAAGAAGTCCGAAACCTCCAGTTGCTTACACAAGGTATGAAAAATAATTTTGATGTGGGCAGCTATTGAGATCAGGTAGGAGAAGTTTGCCTGAGGGCATGAAAGGTGACTTGGCATTCTCCCACAAGAAATGATGCGTGAATATGTCTCTCAGATTCCACATCCAAGTTGGGAACTAAAGGTAAAATAATGCATAAATAAACAGATATGTTCAGTTGCCTGTTTTGCACGATAAGTGGACTCCAGCTTCAGCTTGATGGTAGTCTTATTTAAATGCCTGCTTACTGAGATGAAAATAATTATATACAAAGGGGACTAGCAGAGAAGGTGCTGTCTCTATAGACATTATATATTTTGCATTAATTGTTTACTTTCAGTGTTAAATAAAAGAGTAATTTCTGTAACCTATTTTATGGTAAGAGCTGTCAGTGGAAAATTACCTGTTAGACTCTGCTTTTTGCAGATGGCTGATTCCTTTTTCACGTTGGAGTAATTTTATTGACTTGAATAGAGTTGTTTCTAACTTATGCTGGTAAGAAAGAGCAAAATTGGGCTTAATACGGAGATCCTGATTAGAAGACAGGGAAGAAGGAGTAGCAGAAAAGCTTGTATATGTTTTCCAAAGAAGCTTAAGACATTTTATAATGACTTGAATTATTGGTTCTCTATTACAGCTTTTTAACTACTGTGGTAACATAGAACAAAAACAGTCATTGTGATGGCACTGTAAAGTAACTTTTAGACATCTTCTAATATATATCTGCAGTAATTTCTTCATGTTCAGCCTTGTTAGTTGGTAGTCCAGCAAGATCACATAAACCACACACTTCTGTGTTGTTTTCATTCGGTGCCCATTGTGTGTCACATCATATGAAAAAACAGAGTTCTTTAGTACATGCAGTATATTTTTAACAAAATGTCCTTCATACATGGCATTATGTTCCTGATTAAGCATTGCTTACTGTGTTTGGGGAGAAACTCCCTGATTAGTTGAGTAAGCTGCATTTTATCTGAAAGAGCCTCTGTCTCAACTGAATTGTTCCTTCAGGCTTCATTTCATGTGGATTCTGATGAGGACAGCGTATAGCTTTAGGGCTCCTTCATATCACCATGATTTGAGAATATGACCTCACCTTATCTTCTGTCACATCCCAATGCACGTTTTGCAGCACCCCTTCACTAGATGTATAGAGCTCTGCCTTTTCTCTTCATCCATTATTCCTACATCCTTTTGTCCCATATTAGCTCATTTCTGTCCTCCCTTGTATATGGAATGTTATTTGAGAGTTTGTCGGACTAGTAAGATTTGGTCCACAACCACCACTGGCTCAGGCCTGCTTACAGAAGTTGGGACTATATAGATATGGGACAGTGAAAATTCGCTGGCTGTAAATTTGGGTTAGTTGCTCCCTGTAGTCCAGTTAGGTTTCTCTATATATTGTATTTGGTGTTGAGGACTAAGCGTTTCCAGGCTTCTCCTTTACTGTTCTTTTCTGGCTTACCTCTGGGTCGGACACATCAACCTGTGGTATGAGTCATGAACAGTCAGACAGTGGTGATGGCCATTTCCAGGAATTCAGTGCAGCATTCATTGAGATTTATTCCTCGTGCGTGCAATTGAGGATACAGATTTGGGTTATGGTAAGAGCATGAATGGATTGCTGGATTGTGAAGGTCAGATTAATGATGGATAGATATTTTTTGCCTTGTATAGATGTGCCTTTAATGAGGTGTCTCTCTGACATGTAGAGAGAGTAGTGTTATTTAGTCTGATCATATAAAGGCGTGCCATCATTTGCTTTATGAAAATGGGCACAAGCTTACCAAAAGCTGATGGGCTGCAGCTCTTACTCTCTTCCCCTGCAATGACACTGGCTATTGCACAGCACTTCAGTTCCATTTTAACCTTCTTAAACAGAGATGAAGGTATGCGGCTGCACAATAGTCCACGTAATGTTCCCCTGTGCAGCAGATCTGTGTTCATCGTATGATTCCAGAAGCGGGGAAAGGATTGGTAGGATGGCAGCAGTGTTCCTGTCCCATATTACCTCATTTATACCACATTGGAGTGTGTATCTGTTAAAAGTGCAAGTACTAAGGTTAAGATATAATTTATCAACTGCATTGCAGTCCAGAAAGTTTTGTGAATGTCAGATATTCTCTGAAACTGGTTCTGTCCCCTTGCCCAGTTTCTTCAAATTGTGTCCACACTTATTATGGTTTATGCATTCCTAATCCAGGCTGTAATTAGAATAACTTCCTTTTAGTGCTTTTCTATTTCAGACAACACTTTTTCTCTTACAGTAACACATTTGCATGCCAGCAGTTTCTGTCTTTGAGAAATTCTACTGCAAAATACAGGTCACAGTGTAGCCATGCTTGTCCTTTGTTGTCCTCCAAAATGTCCTCCAAAAAGGAGAAGAAAAACAAAAAAAACCCCTCTGCTGCCTCTCAGTGCCCAGCTCAGGAGATCTTTAGGTCAAAGAGATAGTTAACAAACCTTTTCTGAATTCATTTAGTGCACATGCTCACTTGCAAGCAGTGAGGTCCTAATTCAGAGCCCACTGATGTCAGCGGAAAGACTTCCACTGACTTTAATTCATAACCTGATTGAAGCTAGAGTGAACAAGGAAGGTTTTTAAAATTATCAGATATTTTAAGTGTTTTTGTGTTCTGTTGTTCAGAGAAAGTTAACCTCATTTTAAAAAACTCACCAGAGAAACAGCATTCTTTTTTACTCCTATTTTAGAAAGTTATTTAAAACTGTTTCTTTCTCCTTCTTCATTCAGGACACAACCATCCAGTCTATTCTGGGGATCTTTAAGCTAGAATAGTATGTGATTGTGTAATTGAAGACCTGTCTTGAATTTTAGGAAGACTTTTCTTAGGAGTAAGGACTGCTTGATTGAGGCTATTATCAGCAGAAATGCTGTTCCAGCCTCCACCAGGGTAGAAGGGCACAGGCCCAGCTACTGATCTGTGCTTTTTTTCCTAGAGACTTAGTGAAACTGAGGAACTAATTTGACAAAATATTTTCCAGTGTCTCATGGGGAGAGCTTCACACTTTTGGAAACATAGGTATTGTACTGTTTCCATTCTAATTCTGAGCTAAAAGATCAAAAGATCAGGACGCGAGGCAACGGGCACAAACTGAAACACAGACACTTCCATCTGAACATGAGGAAAAACTTTTTCACTGYGAGGGTGACAGAGCACTGGCACAGGTTGCCCAGAGAGGTTGTGGAGTCTCCTTCTCTGGAGATATTCAAAACACGCCTGGATGCGATCCTGTGCAACGTGCTCTAGGTGACCCTGCTTGAGCAGGGGGGTTGGACTAGATGATCTCCAGAGGTCCCTTCCAACCTCAGCGATTCTGTGATCATTTCAAAAAAAAAAAAAAAAAAAGCTTTACATAACTATACAGGGAGGAAGTTATTTGGGAATTTTTCAATATAAGCCTTGCTTTTGGCTAGCATATGAGAGTCGCTGTCTTCAAAGTGGCAGAGCAGTGCTATGTGTGATTCTGAGCAGAGTATCCATAGACAGGAGCCTGCTAATAGGGCTGGGGTTATGAAACACATTTGGATTTGGGATCATATCTGCATTTAAGATGACACAGGCCGTCCTAATCTTCTCTGTGAGTGTCATATAAGGCAAAGTGCTACTTGAATGTACAGCCAGCGCACAGATAGTGACATTTTCTTCAAGAAGATTTCTCCTGCTAGCAAAGTGTGTTAGAATAAGGCTTTAAGCTTCATTAAAAAGCATCATAGCTGTTGATACCTATTGACATTATTTCTTCAGTAAGTTTTCTATTCATCCTGCACTGGTGCTTGGCTACTGGAAAACATATGTGCACAGTGATAAGACTAATATTTTCCCTTCCTTCAGTTTCTAAAATAGTCCCATTCAAAAGCAAAAGATAGTACTCTAGCGTTGTATTCCTCCAGGAAATTAACTGGAGAACATTCAAGATGCATGTCATCTTTTGAAGAAAGATGAACTGAGACCCATGCTTTCTAGTGATGGATTGTTCACTGGGTCGTAGAGGAACCTTGTAACCAGAAACTGTGTCTTCAGGGTGAATGTGGTCAGTAAACCAGGACCATCAAAAAAACTCTACTGAAACATGTTATAAGGATTTTTGCATTATTAGCAGCATCTTAATACTAGGGTAAAGGGAGGCATGATCAAGCGAAGTTTGGTGCTGAGCCCTCACAGGCTGTCAGAAGCATTACCCTAGTTCCTGTTCACCTTATCTGTTTCTTCCTTGTGAATACTGAGGGTGGAAAAAATTTGAACATTGCCATTCCAGCTTGCATCATCATGCTTGAGGAGATTTATTGCCTTTTTCCATAACAAAAGCCTCTAAGTACTAGACTCGCTCRTACCTTCTTAATTCCCACATACGAAGACCTTCCCTGTTGTGATGCCTCAAGTACACAGCAATTATTGGGAATTACATACCTGCCTAAAAAGGCGCTTGAGTCGTCAGAAAGTTTGAGAACATGTGACCTTGAGAAACAGAGAACTGGAAGGTCATTTCAATTTAAGGAAATTCCAGCTTGCTCTCTCTCTGTTGTCTAGGCCTTCTGGATACATTCGTATCTGAACTATTCTTCTGTTTACTGTTTTTCATGTCTCTTGAGATGCATTGCCTGAGACCTGACCTGAGATCAGGACATTTCTTTGTCATCCCTGTAAAGAAGTCATAACTGAAGTTTGCAATAGAGGATGATCCTGTTACACTTCCAGGATGTTGTATTTTCTTTCCTGGGAGCATTCTGGACTCAAGGTTTTGGCACCTGAAGAATCTTGTGTTCCTTCTGCCAGAAATACTCTTTTTCTTATCTTGAAAACACAGCAAATGTTGCCTTTGAGAGAGCTCAGTGTAGGCAGTGTGTTTGCCTTCACAGAGAGGTGATGAAGTTGGTAACAATAAGTCATCATGGTTTCATCTCTGTGGTGGTTTTCTGAGACATGCAGTGTTTGAAATATTGACAATCCTTTTACTCTCTTACCAAGGACCTGTTTTTTGTTTTCATTCTCTTGACCTAACCTTTCTCTTTTCCATCACCCTGAAGCTTCCAGCTAGTCAGGAAGGGCCCGTCTTCTTACAGCATAAATTATTATGCAAATGTTTCTTCCATGTGCTGCATGTCTGACATCCATCCAAAGCACAGAAAAAACACTTGATATTTCAGAAAAGCTCAGATAAACCCAATTCTCAGCTAATTTCCTTTGCCCTATGCTCTTTTTATGCTCYAAAGTTTCTGAGACTTTGTGAGTTGAACACAAAGAATAGCATGGGTACACTGGCAGAAGTTGTCCAAAAATAGTACTTTATCCCTTGTCATAGCATCAAAACTGCATTCCAGGGCTCAGGATGCAAAATTGCCTGAGTATAGATAACAAAATTTTAACCTTCTCCATATTGGTTTATTTTCACTGTACGTCTATATCCCTCTTAGTTCCTTTCATTGTATGCCCTCTTTTCCTTTACCACTGTAGGAGTCTTAGCACTTGTCTTATGTTAACACTTCTCTTCCAAGACACTAAAACCACTTTGCTACTATCTGTTAGCATACGAAAGAGCAGTCTTCATTGTATTTTTCCCCTCAGTTGAGGACATCTGCAGCACTTACAGAGGACCTGACTCTAGGGAGTCAGAAGCCATGGTTGTTTCTGAGAGGTTTTCCAGAATTTAGACAGCGTTAAAACTTCTGAAAATCAATTTTTTCAGGTTACGAGTAGGCAGTGAGGATTTCCCTATAGTTTTTGTTTGTTCTAGCTGAAGGAGAACATCATATGGCGAGTGTGTATCTGTGTGCAGATAAAATGTTTAAAATGCATGCATCAGTGAAGATAAATGTCAAGTTCCATCTATGCCATCAGTTATTTGAATTTCATATGTCTGGCTTATAACCTGAAGAATATACTTTGCAGTGCAACCAATTTTTTCAGTCCCCGATAGACTATTGAATTACTGTTCTGATAGTTACCTTTAAGTTGTTGCTGTGATGCTAATACATACTCATATCAAATAATCTGATGATTCAGCTGACAGAATAAGTTCCAACACATTGGACAATACATTTTAATACACTTTGAATGTGTTTACCACAGGATTGTCCTTCAACTTTCATATATTAGTCTGGAGTATGAATAAGGAAACATATATGCAACTGAAATTTGTATTGATGAACTTATAAAGCAAGAATTTAATTGTATAATATTATTATGTGCTTGCATTTTTATATGTTTTTATAAATAATATTGCAACTCAGTTGAATGTAGTTTTGCCCATTTTGTATGATTGCAAGGACATGATTGCAGTTGCCTGTTTTTTTAATTATTTTATTAATGTTGATCTTTTTTCATTCCTGCTTTCAAGTTTCTCAGAAGTTGGTCCGCTGGAAAATTTGGTCTGGAAAGTTTGGTCCTTCTGAGCTAATGCATAACCAAAACTGAACTGCGTGTTTAATTTATATATATATATATATATTCCCCACTTACATAAATTTAAAAAAAAAGAGCAAAATTGTTTCTAAGTTTAAGAAAAAGAAAATTAAACATTGATTAAACATTGATGTTTGTGCTGAGGCCAAGCATGACAGACTTTCAACCAGATAGAAAAGTTTTGAACAGTCAGAGGCTGTGATTTAATAACAGCTGTTTGTGATCGGTGCCAGTTGAAATCACTTGTTTTTACCCAATTAAAAAGAACAAGCTGGTAAAAGCGATTCCATTAACAGGTACAGTCTTTCACATAGAATTTAAATATATTAAGTCTATCTATTGTAAGATGGTGCCATTTACAATGCAACATATGTGTCATTTCTAATGAGATTTTTCAGAAATCAGGCATAGAATAAAATTTGGATTTATAATTGTTTTATAAAATAAATGAGGAAATTGGAATCCTTAATTCCTTCCTCCCCTATGAAAGTGCATGGAAATTTTCACTGCTGGGCTTCTGGTTCAAAAACTGTCTTGATCAGCTAACACCTTTATGGTCAAACTGGGTGGATAGAGTTGGAAATAAGAAATGTACATCTAGATCATACCAGTATCCCCCTGTCCTGGGGTATTCTGTCTCTGACACTGGCAGCAGCAGATGCCGTTTAGGGAGAGCGCAGAACCCTGGCCCCTCTCTCTGGTCTGCTCTCCCTGTGCTCCCCAGTATGCAGAACAGTGGTATTAGGAAGGGTACCTCCCTGTCTAATTCTTTTAGTATCCATTTAGTATCTTTCTCACTCTGTTATCAAACAAGGTTGTTGAAATCAGCTATTTTACAAGCTAAAACATAGTCACTGGCAGCCTCACTGGAGACAAAAGTGCCAACGCTTAACTTGGTGTGCCTGCGGTTGGGTATGTATCATATGCCTTCTGCAGAGACTTCAAGCAATCCTGCTATCTGATGTGTTCAGTAGAGCCACACATTCTCTGTATTTCTAATATACCATATCACATCTCAGACACATCAAATAAATTTTGCTTGTTGCTCTCCGCTGATTACTATAGGAACTCGGAATGACTGTCAGATGTATTTGTCTGTATGGTAGATGTCTAAACTTAGGTGAGATCAGTTCCCACTCAGTATGCCTAGATGTGAACGCCCACACTGAAAAATGTTGGTCTGAGGGCTGGATGAATTACCCTGTTTACTTGCCTCAGCTTTGGTAACACCATCTTTCTGATTTTATAAAACTGGTGTTACTGACGCCTGCATGAATATGTTCTGTTAGCAAAGTGTTTCATCATATTGGCACTTTTAACAAACATGAAAGTCACTTAAAACCTTTTTGAAAATATATAATAAAGTTTTGCTGCTTTGAATCCCTGGAGGTGAACGTTGCCAACTAGTTCAAAAGCATTTTTCTTCCTGTTGTTACTAGCATTTATTGCCTGTGCAATAAAGATTTATAATTACGGGAAAGATGCAGGGGGAGGAGGGAAACTGTCTCCATTTTATGCCTTTGTAAAACTGCTGTTGTAAGTTGTATAAAAAGAACCTGTTTTATTTAAAAGTTTTTTCCTTTTTTCATTCACATTCTTTAAAAGTCTTTCTGTAATGCACTTTTAAAAATTAATGTGGTTTTATTCAAGTAGAAGTTTCCTCTTAATGGCTTTTACGCTTCATATGATAGAGTGCTTTCATCTACTCAGTTATACATAGGCACTCAGTAGTGTTATAAATTGCTTCTTTATTGCTAGGCAGTATATAGATCTAGGACATCTTCCACAAAGGAAAGGGGATTTTTTTTAATGTCTTTATTTGACATGACCATAACGCACGAGTATTAGCCCAGTGTTTTATGACATGTTCAAGTATGATAATTAATTTAGCTGTGCTGGTTCCCCCTTAAGATCAATAGTATAGAATTTTTCCAGTCACTATTTGAATGTTTTTTAATTAAAATTGATTCCCTATAAAATAATGTGTTGGAGTATATTATCAATGATCTTGTGGTCCTTGAGGTTAAGAGGTTGTGAATTGTACCAAAATGCTGAACGGTTTTCAAAAAATCCCTGATTTTCTTCTCTGCAGCCTAAGGGTACTACTCAGAAAGTACCCTTTTTTTTTTTTTTTTTTTTTTTAGTGCTAATTCCAGAAGATGGAATAGAGCAGCTGTGATTTGCAACATGTATGTGAAAATGTGGCCAGGGAATTGTTCTTTTTGGGATGCATGTATTTTTTGTTTGCAATTCAGCTACAGCTTTGTTGTGTGATCCTAACCTTTAAATACATACTATTGTGCATAGTGTTACCTCCACAGAGTTTGCTAAGTTTTTAGCAGTAAAAAGTAGCTCCCAGTCACCTGAGTTATTAAAAGTTATCTGTTCAAAGAAAGGATGCAGGGTGAAAATCTGCAGTGAGTCAGTCCTTTTCCAAAGGTATCACTTTTAAGGGTGTTGAGTAAGTTTTTGTTCTTCTGTCAGTGGAAAGGGTTGTTTTAGGCTATATCTACATGGCAGTACCATACAGTTGTGGAGCTTCTCAACCACACTAAAGTTTCATTCACATCCTAGAACTTATTTTCAGTTAGGTTTGTCCACACAGTTGGCAAAATACTTGGTTTACAAACATTTGGCTTGTAGAACTGACTTTCACCTGAAGGCAACTTGATTAGGAAACAGCCTGCTCGGGAGTGCTCACATCACTTTTATATCCAGACAGTCTGAAATGAAATGTCAGGACTCTGACCTGGCGTGCTCATTCAATAGCCCAAGAGAGCCAGAGCTCATCCTCAGGAAATACAGGTATAACCACATTAGAGACCTTTATATGTGAACACAAAGGCATATCAAGGCTCCCCTTCAAGTTTGAGAGCAGACTGAAGGCATATTTGTTGACATAGTCTTAGAGTTTTAAGTCCTCTACCACTAGGAATAGGATTCAGATCTTTCCAGTCAGTTCTTCTTGGACACCCAGCTGCTATCAGCTGGCATTTGACAGCATAAGATGGATTTGAAGCAACTCCAACACGTTGGCCTTGAAACAAATTATTTTGCCATRTTCTTTCATTCTTTACTGAGACCATTTCTGAAGCTTCCTGTCAATAATGTCAAACAGCCAGCAGACTCTGAAGTTCTCTTCTTGTTAGTTGTGATGAGAGAGCACTGTTGCATAGAACTGTCAGGAGCTGGGTTTTGAGAGAAAGACCTAAAAGAGAAAGGTCTTGCACGGCAAAGAAAGGGTGTTCTTACCAACTAATTATGCCTTTTTTTAGGGAACAGTCARTGAAAAACTTCTGTTGTTAAAACTTATTCTCCCAAGTCCTTTAAGCTTTATGGTTTTTCTTTCCTTTTCTCTTCTGCATATGTCAGAGGACAAGATGGAGAGGGAATGGTAATCACATTTCTTTCTTTCTTTGAAGCATTGTGTCATTCCAGCCTTCTCAAGAAATAAAGAGGAAAGCCTTCTTTCTTCCTCTATTTCTTTTCTGTCTTTCAGTTCCTCAAAAAATTCTGAGTAACTGAGGATTGTTGTTAAAGTTGGGCCAAGAGATTAATAGCTTCTGCTCTTCTTTTGTTTTGTCGATTTTCCTTTAGCCTGTATATTTAAAGTGCTGATTAGACTGCAGTTGTCTGGTAAGGATTTTCTTTGGCTCATTCCAGAGAGTGTAGCTACGTGAAACACTTGTCAGCCATTCCTTGTGAATTTCTGTCATAAGGCACCAAGATGGTCCAGCCGTATTTAAAGACTCTTGGATGCCAGAAGAAGCAGTCAGCATGATCTAAGACAATAGACCAGCCTTTAAAAGTGTCAAGCAATTAAGGATGCATATAGACCTTTGAAAATTCCCTAAGCTCATCACTCCCACAGTATCACGGCAACTTTACATCTTGACCCAAACTTTGAAGACTTTTTGAAGCAAACAAAACGTGTTTCGGATGAAAGGGACAGGAAGAGAAAGGGAGCGATAGTCCTACCTCTAAAACTCTAGTGACAAATCAGTTGTTACCTGTGCACTTTCTGAATGTGTCTTTCTCTAGACTCAAGATTACTTCAATGTGCCAGCAGTGCAGCTGCTGTCCATTCTGTTACAGCTGTTGACTATGACACTAATCACTTATATCATTGACTTTTGTAGATCTCTACTTAAACCTGGAATGTAGTTTTTTTAGGGTCATAGAAAAACAGCCAGCCCTTGCAGTCCATCAAGGTAACAAATGGCTTTTTGCTGGGATATATCTCCTTAAAATAGGACATCTGTGAGCTTTTTGTCTTTTTCTAGAAATATTTCTTTTAGGCATAGAGTTTTTTTCAACTATGATAGTGAAAATAGCGTTATATTTCCTGTAATTCTAATAAGCTCTTTTCAGAGTGAATTATTATTGTTTACTGATATTGGTTTGTTAGAATTGTTAGTTGATAAATTCTCTTTCTCCTTTCTTAAATATCAGCTGCTGTGTTAAGCACTAGGATCTGTGACTGTTGCTTTGTCAGCAAAAATTTTTTTACTTTATTATGCTGTAACTGCTTTTCTTGAAATCTCTTTGGCTCCCTCCAGTAATCAGACCTGTCACTGTGGGAATTTTACTGTAGTTCTACATGACTTAGCTGATCACATGATGTTTCTGGTATAAGAATGTTTTACTGGTTTCTTCAGCGTTTTCTCTTGGTCCAGATGGTCAGAGCCCAGGTTATTTAGGTGAAGAACCTAAATAACAGATGCTGGGAACAAAAGAGAGGAGTCCTTCTATCAAGACTGTCTCTAAGAATTAAGAACATCTAAAGCCAATATCTTTAAGTTTCTACTGCTTATAATATACCTGGATATAGTCTTTGGGAAAGTCTTCAGCTGAGTCAAACCTTGATCATGGATCCTTCTTCATGGATACCTAGCAATTCCAGCATCATGAGCAGATAGAGTAATTACTGTACTCAGAAGAATGTAAATTTATGTTTACCATGTTTATTTTATACTTCTATTTTATACCAGTAATCTCCCTTTGAAGGTCTGAGACCTCAACTTTGCTCTTGTTTCTGTGAGGGCAAATGAAGGAGTAATGCTCCATTGATTTCAGCAAAATGTGCAACTAGTTAAAATGAGGACAGAATCAACCCCATTTTTTTCCTCAACAGCATGAGACTATGAAGCCCATTCAAATCAATGAAGGGACTTTGACCTTTGGATCAAATACATAAAAGTTTTTAGTAAATTAATTAAAACCACAAATAGAGAAACATAAGTGTTCTGTTATTTAACCCAACATAGGTCTTGCTAAAGTGGAAAAATATTGTGATCCCTTGCCAATTTTATTGTATCAAAAATACAATTTTGGTATTTTGTTTTCTTCAGAACTTTGTTCTTAACTCTATAAGGCCTAAGTTTTACTTGGTCTCAAATCCTCTTTTGTTGGTGTGCACTGCCTATGTTATTTGAAATCGTAAATTCATAATCACTGGTGAAAATGAAACCCACAAAATCTGCTTTTTATCTTATTTTTTATTTGTTCATGCTCTTTACTAAAACGGCATAATCAAAGATAAAAATCAAGTGTAATGTCTTTTAGCTTGATCAGTTTGAAGTGTCTTTATCTAATCTTACACTAAACACCTAAAAGTTAGGCATCTATTTGAACTCATTGCTCACATTCCTCAGATAATCAGTGAAGAATGATAGCCACCTCCAGAGATAACTTGTGCCTTTCTAAAACATATACCTATGCAATGCATAGCTCTCTGGAGGTTCTTGTCTCTATCTGTCAGCTAGAGGACTAGACATCTAATTTGGGATAGCTAAAATTGAATAGATGAAATCTGAGCAGTAGATTTTCCCATTTTTTGTTTCTTAGCATGAAACATAAACCAAGTGACTTTACCCACTTCTAAATCACCACCAATCTTACACTGCCTTAATATATTAATTTTTCTGATTTTATCTGTACTTGTTAGCAAAATTCAGTTAGGCTAATATCCTTGCATTGCATTTTTTTGCTATAATTGATAACATCTTATTTCCTATTTGGTTACTTTTTATGAAGAGTTTTTCACCTGTGCTAACTACTGCTCACTGGTAGTAGAACTAAAGCAGCAACCAAAAAGATGAAAATTAATGAGCTACAAGTTCTGGTTAAGGGGCTTTGAGGTTGTTTTTTTTACTTGTAATTTAGATGCTCCTTTAGTCTGAAGCAGAGAAAGACTCATTTTATTTACTGTCTTGGGATAGGGTTATAACTTACCTGTGCTAGGCCATTTTTCTCAGACATTCTTTAATAACTACAGTTAGATAGATCCTAGTCCTTTGAGTTCATCTTTTCATTTGGATGTGGTTAATCCTGATACCAATATTATACTGTTATGATTATTTTATTATTGTGGCTTTTTTTGCCTCTGTGGAGTTGGTTTCAGTCTTACACAGGGAGGCCAGCACCAGGCTGAGAGTCCCAAACGAAGTGCTTGTTGGAAACTGAACTTTTTGCTTTATAATTCAGAAAAATTAATGAAGAGTTTTTTCCCTTTCATATAATTAGTACAGGCCATGAAGGTGAAAGTCCCTTGAAAACCATGCACTGCATAGTTTCAATTCAATAGAAAAGCTGGTAAAAACCTATCTAAAAATGACTTGAAATACTAGCACAGAAAAGCAAATGAAAAACTAAGCTGCTTCTTATTTCTTTTGTTTGGGCCTTCTGTGTCTCCCTTAAAGCTCTCTTGCGTTCTCATGCAGCTCGTTCATTTTATTGAATGCTAAAGCCTTTTACCATCTGCCAAAAGGTTTTATTTTGGGGTTTCCTCTTATGTGGGAGGGTGGTTTCCTCCTTCCCTTCGTGCTAGTTTCATTGCTATCTTTAGGACTCAGAGACTACTGGAGACCTTCCTGTCTCCCTTTTATTACATATTCTCATCCTTCCTTGCTGCAAGTTCCTGCCCCCTGGGGCAAAGAATAAAATGAGAACTGAAGCTGCCTTTTAAAGCTGCCTGGCTGATGCAGAAGGCTTTGTTTTAAACACAGGAGACCAGTTGCTGGAGTGCAGGTCTAAGCATGCTCGCTAGAAAAAGTCCATGGTGTGGGT
Organism: Apteryx rowi; assembly: GCF_003343035.1. NCBI lineage: Eukaryota > Metazoa > Chordata > Aves > Apterygiformes > Apterygidae > Apteryx > Apteryx rowi. The sequence goes on along the minus strand of NW_020447475.1, from coordinate 524,674 downwards.
GTTTTTAGGAACTGTTCTTGCACGAAGGTACATGTGACTGCCCACTTCTTTGGCTACAAAATTCAATCGGCTCCTGAAAAAGGGGGCTGTAACTTGGGGAAGCATTTAGCCTAAAAGCAGTCTACTCCTCTCCATTTGTTAGTGCACATTAATCCTCTGCACATTAATCCAAGCTCTTCTACCACTGTTATGACATCTTTAGCCATAGCCCTTTAGTTTCTTCCCTTTATAGGAAGTTTTAGATGTTTATTTTTTCTCTAAACATATCGATTTCCTATCTTTACCTTTCTTGTACTGTAGAGAAAATGAAGTGAAATTTGAGGTGGTATATTTGCAGAGGGATAGAATTGCATCTTCTTTTTTTCTCTCTCTCTCACTAAGAGCAACATAAAGAGGATGCCACTCTGGGGAGTTTCAGCATAGCGAGCTCTCGAGGATGCAGGCAATACAGCTGCAGTGGGATGTGAGCACCCAAGTGCCGAGCTACGAACATGGAAGGAGGAGGAGGAACAAGTGCTGGACCCGATTTTATTGTGTGCCCGGGAGCTCTTGCCCTGGTCTCTCCTCAAAGTAGATGCTATAGGGGAAACAAAGAGCCTTGCCTTTCCCATTCAGCCTCTGCCTGCTGGGAGCTAGAGCAGTCTCTGCCTGAGACTGCAGTCCTGTTACTGCCTGTCCTAATTTGCTGTATAACTGAGCCTGCGACCAGGAGTGGTCTGGATGTAGAGGGCTCAGGCACAGAGAATTGCTTTGGGAGTCAGATCACCTCCTGAGACCTCTGTCAGGATCCATATCAACCTCATTATGCCTCTGCTGAGTGGATTTCTGTCTYTCCTTTTTCAATTTTTTTTTAATCACTGGCATTACACCAACCAGCGTGTCAGGTAGTAATAGGAATGTAATGTTATTTTATTTGTGATTAACTCGTCTCTTGGACTCTGAGATTTTCTGTTGCCCAGCCTTCCATCATCACCCAGCTCTCTTTGAAGTTCTACTCTTCTTTGGTTTATTTACTCTCCCTCTGTAATTGAGAATTTTATTGTTGATTCCCATGAAAAATCATCAGTGCCTAAAAATAAATGAGCCATCCCTTCAGTGCATCTAGTTTTTATGACCATAAGAATCTATTGAAAGGTTGAAATGGAGGTGAGGAGGATTAGGGTGTCCCAGGGTGTTACCTAAATGTCTGATCTACAGATGAAAAGGGGTGCTGGGATTTCTGTTCAGGAAAGTGCCAATAAAACTGCCTGTTTTTTAGCACTGGATATTTTAATGGTATTCAATGCCAGACTTTTGGTTGAGCATTGTATAGAGAGATCAGCAGTGCTCATTTCTAACAGCAGAATGGTGCAACATAACATGGCAGGTTGAGGTGGCATTCTCCTAAAAAATAAGAGGCCTGTGTGAGAAAATTTCAAGCAGAAGGAGGTATGTACCTCCTAACTCAGTGGACAATTTTTTTTTAACTCTCTTGATGTTTGAAAGAGGTAGCAGTTCCCCTAGAATTGATAAGGGAAAAAATCTGTTCCCAAAGAACGTATATCATCCAGTCATTGTACTTCCGGGTAAACACAGTTTTCCATTCTCTCTCTGTCACACACTCATACGCACATGCATAAACTCTAATTGGATAAAAATGTAAACACTAAATTAAGGATATGATTAAAAATTAAACAGCCACTGCAGAAACCATCAATAGTTGGTGCTTATTAACTTATATATAACAGCATGCTGGTATGATGGCTTCAAATTGGCTGCTGAAACTCATTTGCAGCAAAGGCCAGCTTTCCAAAAAGGAATTTCTGGGTTTCAGTAATCAGACCCCCAACTTTAACTGCTTGTTTCTGTTCCTTTGCAATTTCCGTCAGTGTTTTTAAGAAATTGATGATATGCATGACTTTCATGGGTGACATGGGTGATGTGCTTAATCTGTCACCTCTGCTGCTTTAGCAGAATGAGACAGTGAAGATCTGATCCAGCTTTGTCCCATCTCCTGCATTGTGAGACTCCTACAATTTGCCGCTCACTTCCGTGCCCTTTTTTTGTGAAGCTTCAGGCTCACAGATAGGTAGGGGCTTCACCAGAACCTCTATTGGTTCTGGGACACACTGTGCTGGTGTTTGTTTATATATTTGTTGCATGATAATTTGAAGGTCAGAAGCTGATTTACGTGTATTCACTTGCCCATCTGAGTTCCACATACCAGTGTACACAGCTGTGATCTGCAGACTAGCTGCATCTGGTGCTGCATGGCAAAGGCCGTGATTTCTAGGAAGGGCATTCACCTAGCTCCCTGGTCCCATCTCATAATATTTATGCCCTACTCTCCCATGCAACCTGCAGGTGGAGTCCTGCATATCAGAGGATGGGATGTTTGCCCATCTTGCTTCATGGGAGTCAGCATGGTTGTGAGTTAGAGCAAGTCATTCTCAAAATAACTGTTACTGCCTGGATTCAACACTGGTAATTCAATGCTAGCATTAAATATTTAGGGGGAAGTTGAAACAAAGTTAAAGACTTCTCAAACTTTGGACAAATCTGGCCGGTCCCAGCAGAGCAGAGTCTTTTCCAGTGTGTTCTGTCTTCTTGGACTTGTGCTTTTCAGGAGAGTTGGATAATACAGATAACATGACCAATAAATGGTACCAAGGAGCTTTTGCTTACTTGTTTCCTGTCTTCCTTTGGCTAAAACTCAGTGCTGCTCACTTTAAGAAAGCAGCTGAACTTTGTGTTTGTTTTCTGGGTCTCCTGTGTTCATTCAGGCTAGGGACTTTCCTCCCCTTTTTCTCCTGCCAGTCAAAGGTGAGAAATGAATGGATGTTACCTGAATTCAAGGTCTATAGCCAGCCTAACATCAGTGAGTTATATATGTCTTGTAAGAAACCTTGACTTTAGTTCTACCTTCATGTGAAAAAGTAGCATGTTCCCTGAATGACTGCCGAACTCCTTGAACATGTATTTACCTGTTTTGCTTTTCTTAAAACATTGCTGGGAGATGGTTTCTGTCATGAACACCTCAGCCCTGTCAACTGTATATTTTCTTGTTCTGCTCCAGTTGGTGTGATCTGTATTTGGAGCCTCTCTATATACAGTGGACAGCTCTTTGGTTGCTGGTAATGTTTCAGTTCAATGTTGGCTACGTCTGCTCTTTAGGGAATTGGACAAATGAGGGAATTGGACAAATGAGGGAACTGGACAGTACAGTAGCAGCTACTGTCTGTTCCAGTTTGCCTTCAGTTGCTTAGACCAGTGACTTGTGTTGTCTGGGGTATGAAGGCTATCCTGATGGGGGATTCACCGTGGGGATTTTCTGGATGTAGCTGGGAAGTCGTATCAGGGACAGGGACAGTGAGGAGGGATGAGGTAGCTCTAAGAAGGTAGTGAAGGACATAATGGGTGTGAACCAGGTCTGAGGTGCAGATCAGGGAGCCCATGGCTACTGAGCCACTGCCAGAGGCAGGATACTGGGCTAGGTCAACCCTATAGTATGGGCTTTGCTCTTGCTTTCTGTGCTTTTTGTTTCCTGCATTTTCTGAAGCCTTTCCCATATAATTGCATGCCATCCCTGCCACCAGGTCTCAAACTGTAGAGAGGAGGGAGAGGAAGCCACACTGTGTCCAGTTGGACCATGGGAAACAAGGTTGGAAATGGTCTCAAGCGTACAGAATGCCACAGGGAGCAATTCCTTTTCTTCTCTATGTCCTAAAGAGCAAATGGATCTCAGATGTTTATTACCTTAAGCTTTATTGTTTTATCAGCACATCAGATCTAGATGCTTGACAGATGCTTTGCCAAACAGAAAATAAAATTCATCCATGCCCAGTTGTATGGCTTTTAGCATCTCTAGTTCCTTTTTAGAACTACTTTCTTTATTGCCCAACTTATCCAGTGATAAGGAGGTATCCAGTGAGGAGGAGGTATTTTCATTTAAAATTGAGAGAAGACATAGACAAACTGTTACAGTTGAAAACCAGTATGGTGAGCTTTAAAAGCAGTGTTTGGCATCTTCAGCTTTTTGGTTCAGAGCTGTGTCTAAGTAGGAAAAATGTCAAACTCAATGCAAAGAATCCAGGTTGGACCACACTGTCAGCAGTGAAGCAAGATTTAGTATGTGTTACAGCTTGAATAGCTTGGATTTTTAAAAACTGTGTTAAAATTGCAAAAGCATGAAATAAAAGCTTTTTGAAGCCAGTAACATGTTTGTTTAAAAGTCATTGCATCATAGTCCTGAATATCGAAAGCTGATTTTATTCACATCTATCCCATGCCTATTTCTTCTCCCTAGCACACACTTGAATGCTATGGGGGGTAAAGGGGTGAGTGTTTCTGTTTGTTTTTTTTCACAGAGAGGCCTCTGTCAGCTTTTTTTATCCTTCCTCTTAAAAAAAAAAAAAATCAAAGAAAAACTGCTTTAAAATACTGCAATATTTCTAACAGTTGCAAACTCTGCAGTGCAAAGTAGGTATAAAATATTTAGTGTGATTTTAAATTGAAACTGTGCTACATATTTACTTTTTAAGGAAGAGTACATTAAATTTATTTGAAGTTCAGACAGCAGAGTAAGGTTAGATCTTACAGGTTCTCCTAATTATTTAAATTCATATTTTTTGATGTGTGGCAATGAATATTTGCTGCTGAAATGCAAAGGAAGTCAGACAACTGAATTGGTGAAAGTCACTGGTTAAACACCTGTTGTTGAAGTGCTAAACTCTTTTTTGACTTCTGCAGGTGCAGAGATAATATCTTTTTCATGTTCATTTAGCTATTTCAATTCAGTGACTAGTTCATTCAAAGGTAAGAAACCACTTGGGAGAAGAAAAATTTGAAAGCTTCTTTTCGTCTTTTAATCTGTGAACAAAATCTGGGCAGTAAAGGATATGATCTACCAGCTCTGAGATACTGAGAAATGTGGTAACCAGAAGTAAGATGTTCAGTTTACCAAGTGAAGGTAATACTTCCTTGTTTAATAAGACAACTAACTTACAAAAAGTATAATGATAATCTTATTTTTGTCTTGCTTATGTAGCATATTTGGAAAATACTGTTCTTTAACATTTTAAGTGAATTTTACTTTTACACACTAAGATCTATTTTGCCAGTAGAGTAACATGAATCCCAAATAAAAAAACATCTAGTGTAGTCTATCATTACTCATGCCTTGGTATGGTAAGAATGTAAGGAATGAGAATCAAGAGTTGCGTATAAAAGTTCTAATCATATAAATAAATATGTGTAGGTTGTGTTAACTGAAAAAGAAATGCCATATTTATTGACACATGCTATATTTAATTTTAGATCAACATACTGACAAGTTCGGTATTACATCTGGGGCCTACTGCCCACAACCAGCTTTGGATAAGTAGTTTCTGTATTTTTAAAAAAGTTAACGGAAGTATTGATAGGAAAGGACAAAGGGGTAAAGAGCACTGTAACTACCAAGAACTACTAGCAGAAAGCAGTTGTATGGAGGACACAGAGGATGCAATTCATCTCTTCTGGTTTAGAGGTCCAGGCACATGAAGGTAGGAACAGCCAGCAAGAATTTGCTTAGGACAAAGCAACCCGATTTCCTTCTATGATGAGATGACTGGCTGTGTGGACAAGGGGAGAGCAGTGGATGTTTTATACCTTGACTTTAGCAAGGCCTTTGACATAGTCTCCCACAGTATCCTTATAGTCAACTTGCTGAGATATGGACTGGATAAGTAGACAGTAACATGGGTGGAGAATCATCTGGGCTGTCACGCTCAAAGGGTTGTGATCAATGGCATAAAATCCAATTGGTGGCTGTTACTAGTGGCATCCCTAAGGGATCAGTACTGGGGCCAACACTGTCTAATACCTTTGTTAGTGAGCAGGATGATGAGACAGAATGCACCCTCAGCAAGTTTCTGGAATGATACCAAATTGGGAGGGAGCACTGGATATGCTGCAGGGCAGTGCTGTCATTCAAAGGAACCTGGACGGATTGGAGAAATAGGCTGACAGGAACCTCATGAAGTTCAACAAATGCAAATACAGCATCCTGCATCTGGGAGGGAATAACCCCCTGCAACAGCACAAGCTGGGGCCTGACTGGCTAGGAATCAGCTTTGCTGAAAAAGACCTGAGGGTTTTGGTGAACAACTGTTTGAGCACAAACCAGCAGTGTGCCCTTGCCTCAGAGAAGGACAAAAACATATTGGGCTGTGCAAGCAAGAGTGTAGCCAGCAAATCAAGGCAACTAATTCTTCCCTCCTGTTTGGCACTAGTGAGACCACATCTGAGCACTGTGGCTAGTTTTGGGCTCCCCAGTAGAAGAAAGATATTGACAGACGGGAGCGAGTTGATGGACAGGCCACGAGGATGGTCAGGGGAGTGGAGCACACAATAGGAGGAGAGCTGGGTTTGTTCAACCTGGAGAAGAGAAAGCTCAAGAGGATCTTATTGCTGTCTGCCACTACTTAATGGGAGGGTGGAGAGAAGAYGGAACCAGATTCTTCTCAGACATACACAGGGACAGAATGCGAGGCAATCGGCACAAGTTGCAATAAAGAAAATTCTAACTAGATATAAGGAAAAATAAGTGTATCCTGAGTGTGGTGAAACAGCAGAACAGGGGCCCAGAGAGGTTGTGGGTCTCCATCCTTGGAGATATTCCAAACTCAAATGGACATGGTCCTGAGCAACCGGCTCTAACACTAACTGTGCTTTGAGCAGGAGGTTGGACTAGAGACCTCTAGAGGTCTCTTCCATCCTACATGGTTCTGGGATTTGATAGAGCTACTTGTGAGCTCTGTCATGTGACCTACTTGACAGCGCTTCCCTTTATGTTCATTGTAGGAAAAATAGGAACCATTAGAAGTGTTTTATGTGATTTGCTTAGGCATGTACTATGGAATAAGTTGTACCTCACTCTGGGAGGTCCTGGTATTCTCTCTGGAATGACAAGCTGAATATATGCCTACCCTTGGTCAAGTGAATTTTGTCTAGACGGTCTGATAAGAATTAAAATCTCAGGAGAGCTACTTCTGTTTCTGAGCGCAAAGGAAATTACTGCAGAAATTTTCTTTATACTTGTTTCTGACTCAGAAGGAAGTGGTTGAGAATTTGAAGGCAGAAGGCAACATGAATGAAAATGACCACAAAACAGAAGAGTTTCTGATCTGAAGGAAAGGAATGAGTAAAAGCAGCTGAATAATGTCAAAGGACTTTAAAAGAGCTGGTTTCTTTGAACTTTTGAATTGGTAGGTAAGGTGTGGGTAGGCAGGGAAAAGAAAGTTCAAGGGAACTGATGGGTTTTTGAAAGACAAAATATTATGGACATGGCAACAGACTGTCCTGATAGAGGAGACAGATACAAAGTATCATATGGCTGCTTTAGGACCTCTTCAATGACTTGAAAATCAGGAATACTACAAATAATGGAAACAGGAGAGTGTATTTGTAAGGGAAAAATCTAAAAAGTAGCACAATATAATATAATGATTAATATAATAATATAATAAGTTGTCTAATATAATGAGTTGTCGCTACAAGGAGTATTAAAAGCTGGGGTTTTGAAGACCTTAGGAATAAGAGAAAGATGAAGGAAAATAAAGTTCTGTTACTTTGTGGACAAGGAGGGGAAAGCAGATCACAAAGACAGGGCTGAACACTTCAGCCTTTCTTGGCTTCAGTTTTCACAAATAGCTTAATTGTGACCAGGTGCTTGGCAAAGTTAATTTTAATAGAGGGAGAAGAATGCAAGCTGAAATAGGGAAAAGAGCAGGTTAAATGTATGAAGGTAAATTAGATGTAGTCAAGCCATCAGGATCTAGTGAAATTAACCCTAGAGTACCAAGAAGTCAGATGAGACAACCCCTGAACTGTTAGCTTTTATCTTTAAGAACTTGTGAAGGATGAGGAAGGGCAAACTTAAACTCTTAAAATGAGGAAAATGATGAAACCTGTCAGCCTAATTTTGATACACAGAAAAATGCTGCAAAAATTATTAATCAATTTGTAAACTCCTCGAGGATAATAAGCTGATAGAAAAACAGCCAATATGGATTTATTAAGAAAAAATTGTGTCAGACCTCTCTAATTTCCTCTTTGAATGGGATAACAGATATAGTAGACAAAGAAGAGGTAGTAGGTAGATATATCTTTACTTTAGTAAGGCTTTTGACTGTGTTGCAGAAGGCCAGATAGCCATCTCACAAGCAAACAAGAAAAATATCTAGATGAAATTACTGTGAGATAGGTGAAGAGCTGGTTGAAGTACTGTATTGAAAGAATAGTTATTGTTTGCTTGTCAAATAGGAAGGGAACCTGAAGTGCAATTCTGCTAGATTCTCCCCTAGGTTGGGTGCTATTCATTATTTTCATTAATTTCATGGGTGATGGACTGGAGAGTACAGCGTGCAAGTGACTGAAAACTCCAAAGGGTTTTGAATACTTTGGAGGGCAGTTTTAGAGTGCGAAGTGATCTTGATAAAATGGAGAAATGTTTGAAATGAGGAAGATGGGAATTCAGCAAATATAAGTAAGAAGGCCTGCAGTGAGGAAGGGAAAACAAATGTATGAATACAGATGAGGGATATCTGAGTAAGCAACAGTAGTGAGAGAGAGCATGTGGTGTTGGGGTATCACAAGCTGAATGTGAGTCAGCAGCCTGATGCTGTTGGGGGAGAGAAGGCCTGGAGGATCAGGCTTCAATATAAAATTTAAGCCATAGCTGATTATTAACTCTTTCCTTTTGGCTCTCTGTAGCTCTGCTAGAGTAGTATCCAGAGTTGGTCTTCACGCTATGAAACAAAACAGACAAACTGGAGAAAGCCAGGAAGAGCGCTATAGGAGTGAGCAGAGATTTAGAAAAGACCAGTAGGGATAGGTTGAAAGAGCTGGGTTCAGGACACAAGGACAAGGAGAAGCATGAGAAGAGACACAGTCTTTCAGGTGTATTAAAGGGTTTGTAATATGAAATAGTAGCTATATTTATCCATGCCCTCTCTCCCCACCCAAAGGTAGGATGGCAAGTAATTACCCAGTTACTTCCCAAGCAATTGTCAAGTGCCAACTAAATAGTTTGCACCAAAGGAGATTTAGTTTGGATATTAGAAACTTGACATAAACATGTCCCAGAGTGGAGTATTTCAGAGAATCAGGGTAGAGGGGAGTTGTAGGTTTGAGGAATAGGTAGCAGTTACCTGTCAAGATATTTGTCTCTGCCTCTGAGCAGAGGGATGGACTAGATGATCTTTGTAATGTCCACTTCCTATTTACCAAAGGAAAAAAAAATTAAAAGAGCAAAACAAGAATAAAATTGATTTAAAGCAAGGGTTCCTGTTTGATAATTTCAATTATGATTATATTCAGCATTTTAAATATCCCTGGTTTAAATTAATCCCTCCTGTTGCAATAGTAGCATCTTTAAGTTATGGAGGTCTTTTACAGTGTCTTTGTATTTATTAAAAAGCAAAATCAGTATTTTCTCCTTGGTGCGATAATCTCTTTGAGTATGAGTTACACAACTAATGATGAAGAGACTAAGATGTTCTTAAAACTGTTCTGAGGTATTTGCACTTTAATGCCTTAGTTTTTCAGTAAATTGGCTGAAACCATACTGTAAAAACTAGACATCTCTTGAGACAATTATGTACAAATTTCCTAAATATGTAACGCTTACATAAAGAAATATGAAATATCTTCCCTCTGAAAATGAACTACTCTCTAAACACACACATTTCATCCATACAGTAGCCTCGTGCATCTTATTTTATACAGTGCTGTGCTGGTGACGTTAATTCAACAAGGAGACCAGAATGGGAGACTGCTAGTTATTTTTCATGTTTGATTTTCTTCTTTATGAATTTAATATAAAGATGGCTATGTTAAGCTAATTATACCTCAACTTTTTATTTTCTGCTGCTGAGTGAAATCATGTAGAAGGATTTTTTTGTCTTTTCCCTGAAGAATGGAACATTTGACCACAATTACCATTTTTTACATTAGATAAAGCACCTTCCTGTCTATTACCAAAAGTGATTTATTAGTACATAGGGCACACTGTTTCAGAAACAGTGTCTGACTAGCCAATGAGACATGAGTAATCACAATGCAGTGCTTGCAGAATCAAATTATGTTTGACATTTAATATAAACCCAAACACCTAACTGCAAAATATGACTTAAAAAAACCCAACAAAATCCTCAATAAAAAAGAGAAGCAAAAAGAAAACAGAATCCAGGTGATTGTCAAGATAAATTTTCTTCTTACTGGAAATCTGAGCCGAGCAGAATGACCAAGGCAAGGGAAGAGCTGCTTTTTCCCCTTTTGCATTCTGCTGTCCCCAGCTGTCCTGCTTCCTCTGTCTGTCTCCCTGCACATATGTGCCACCCACCTAAAGAAACAAATAGGAATGATTGGTCCCAGTGTGGCACTTTCATCCTTCAAGTTGGTTCTGACAAAAAGATTCCTTGTGTGTAAAAAGTGGATTATACACACACTCAAGACCTGTGCTTGTGTCGGTGTGGAAGGCTCATGTTCACCCATTGACACAGAATAGTTATCCTCCACTGAGCTTCTTTTAGACCAGTGCTCAGCACCTTTCATCTGAGAAAAGAGATTCTTAACAGCCAATGTTAGATATTTCTGACTGGTGCAGCATATTAACAATGGGGAAGAAAGAGTTAATTCATTTTCCATCCATAATTTTTTCTTTGTAGAACCGATTTGACACAGTCTAGCAGGGTGCTGTTACTGAAAAATTGAAGCACCAGGTGTGATTAAATAAGATCACATGTTTCATTCCCTCTTTAATTTCACATCACCCTTCAGCAGCTGTATCCCTTTGCTTTCCTATAGCTGGAGAATGCATTGCATTTATAGCAGGCAGCTTGCTGCATTGGTAGCATGCATCGTTGGGCTGTTGTGAATCAAATCTGTTTGTGCACACAAATTATTTATTGTTTGATGGACCAAACTTATTAATCTGTTTATTTCTCAAGAGCATGAGATACAGAGTGTGTTTGGGTAATGGAGGCAAACCTGGCCTAACTCCTTAATATGTTTGGAGGTTCATGCATGCAGCAGAACAGGTTTCATTCCACTGCAAAGGGAGTAAAAAAGTAAAGGGTAAAGAGAGTGGTGGACTTGGGATCCTTTTGCTGTGCTGAGGTTTCATGGCCCACCACTGACACAAGGAGACACAACCACTGCCCTTCTGGCCACAACAGAGCAGATACTGCCATCATACATAGAATTTATCCTCACCCCTTTGCCTCTGGGTCAGAGAGGTTGCACTTGGGCCGCAACTGCTATTTATAGGTAGAACATGATGCCAGAAAAAGAAAAATGATCACTGATGGCTTTTTAGTTTTCTACATCTGGAAAATAGCATTCCTATTAAAAATGAACTACATTCTTAGAAGATGGCTGGTAGTTATTGCAGGCAATGTTTCCATTTCCAAGCTCTGCCTGGCCTCACTCCTCTGAGGCCAAAACAGCTCAAGAACAATGAGATTTTTTCTTCCTTCTTTTATCCTCAGAGAAGGACGGGGTTGTTTGCCACACACTGACGCTGTTACCTGCTGTAAAAAGTTTGTGCCCAAGTGACCCTGGCAGGACATGAAGTGTTCCTGTGAAGCTCTGCTGAAGTGAACGCAAACAATAGTCTGTGTTCTGCCTTGCATGAGGATATGATGTTATGGATTATCGTCCTGTGGGGTCAGCGCCAAGGCATCCAGTTCCTGGAAACAAGGTTTGGGATGTTGGGAAAAGACCTACTGCTACTGTTTTGGCTCGTTTTTGCCCTTCTGCATCCCAGATGCTGCACTCTCATGGTTTGCTGCTGTAGCCAGTGGTGATGCCAGCCATGATGTTCATGATACAATATGGAAATGTTTCTCAGCAGTTTTGAGCACCACTTACCAGCGTTCATAAATAAGCAACAGGTATACCAGCAGCGTTGCCTCTCTTCTGTCTTCCAGCACTCCTAGCCCCCTGTGCAAACATGCAGTTTTGCTCACCATGGTCATGTCTGGAAGGGGTACATCAAAATTAATCAAATGAACTAAGCATGTAAAATAGTTCCTGAATACCTCTTATACCCAGTGAATGGGTTTTGGTTTGCTTCAGCATAATTCCCACAAAAAAGAAAAAGAGATGCCAAGTCCAGGTCACAGGAGAGGTTTTCAGGTTCTAGGGACACATCTGGCCCTGTGTCTGAGTATAAATAATGCCTGTGAACACCTATCTCTTCTTAAATTTGATCTCAAAAGCAGCACTAGGACCAGCTCATATGATGTCTTCCATTTTGAATTGAGCTCTGCAGATAAAACTGGCTGCATGTAGTGCATGGCTGTCCTAAAAACTGAGCTGACATTTATATATACATTAGTTCTTGCAGGAAAAGATACTCTTTGATCTGCAAGAGGACAAAAAATAAAACTCTACAAAACTCCAAAGAAAATGCTTTTTCTTTTCTGTTCTTTGTTAGAACAGTCTTCTTGGAGATGAAGGAAACTGTTCTGACCTTTCTTTCCCTGTGTGATACAAACTGAGCGTGACTGTTTCATCATAACTGAAGCCAATATCAAATCACTGGTTTGCACTAACTTTGCCAGTTTCTATGTAATTATTGCCATATGCAATGGGACGCCTTTTCTACAAATGCTTCTGTAGTGGCTCTGGGTCATCTGAGATTTACTGCTGCTAGTACAAACAGCATTATTTCTTAAGTACATATTCACCTACACACAAAGGAAATGTTATAAGAGGTGAAGTTGTATTTAAATAATTGTTTTGTATATTAGGCTTTTTCTTTTTTTACTATTTTTTCTTTTTAGGGGGCAACAAAGGACTTAGTAAATATTTTTTCTGGGTTCTGGTTTCTTTGCTCGTTATCTAATAATGGCAACCTAAAGTATTGAAAAATTTAGGGTTGAGTCCCATCAGTACTGATGAGGTTTAAGAAGAACCCACTTTTTGCTCTGAGTCTTTAGGCTAGTCTTTAGTTCAGGCTGAAGCATTAAACCTTAAAAAAAAAAAGAGAAATTTTTATGCCATTCCCTGGTTTGTGGAGCCATTGCTTTAAGGGAAACACTAGAGTAATATTAGAAAAGCTGGCACTACTGGTTATTCCTCCTGCCAATGCGTACCATACCTCATTTCCTTAGGTAGAGGAACTTGCCTTTCTTCCTCACCAAGCAAGTGTTTTTGCCATTGCTGCTGGTTTTCAAGCAAGATGCTTTAATGCTGCTCTTTTCCTCTCGACATGCAAAGCAGCCTTTTCTCACACCTGCCATGTGATAGGATCCTTCTCCCTGAGGAGATCACAACATCTGTTTTGCTTCCTAAATGGAGAGAGAGACATTCTCAAGAAATTCTCCTCCTTTCCTGCTTACTAACAACAAAAGAGATATGAAAGCATTTGGTCTTTCTGGAGAGAGGAGAAAACAGTGGAGCCCTAGACAGGAAAAAGCAACTCTGGAAAAATAAATTGAACATAATTTGAGCTATAATTAAAGGTCTTAAAAAGAACCCAAACTGCCAAGTTGGAAAGAAAAATGTACATTTTTAAATAAAATACCTTTATGGAAGGATGTGCTTGGGGTTACAGTGTAGGACATTTGAGCTCTTTCCGCTGCGGACTTCCTGGGTGATACCAGACCAGAAACTTAACCCTTACGTGCTTTGATGGTCTATATGTAAAACATGGATATCTCTATCGTGGTATTGTGAGACCTGATATTTCATACTGCCTGTACACACAAAGAGGTAGAAGTTCTTTAAATAGAAGCTGCTGTGGCATTGCAATAATGGTAGCTTGCTGTTCATTATATTAACAAGACTTCATATCCTTTAAAATATTAAAATCATTGTGAAACCATTTGGTATATAACCGCATCTCTGGGGGATCTGTTTGTTGCCAGCATAGTGTAACCTGCAGGTTTGTTAAGGGTGGGACTTACTTCAGAATGAATTTAAAAATAAAGTCAAAAAGAAGTGTTTCATAGAGAAGGACCTTGCAGTCTGCCTGCTGATGTCATCAGTGCACACTGCACATTACTTAAAAGTAGCAGATTTTGTTTCATGCAATCCCCTTGCTARTAGAAGGCAAACTGAACACAAAGGCTCAGAGCTGAGGTGCCTGTGATCTGGATGAGGGAAGATTTCACATCCATGAGGTTGCTTCTACTATCTAATAGGAAGCTCACAGGCTTCATGATATGATCAATGGGAGAATAGGGCACCCCTGCTGCTGCCTGGAAAATCTACATGTGCAGCTTTAAACTACGAAATAACAAGTGTTATTTACCTACCAACACTCCCATTTGTGATATGGTTAGAGCTGGTGTCTTGGAGATGACTAGTTCCATCATTCAGAACTTCTTAAACCCCTATAGATAGATCCAAAAAGTTTTATTTTTAAAGGTGACCTACAACTCTTCAAACTCCTTTTTTACATTTATAGTTGAATACCTCAGCCACTCTGACAACATTACTGGTACGCACTCAGCAAATCTGGATTTTATGAGACAAATGAAAAATCTAGAATGTGCTGTGACTTCCTTCTGCAATGTAAATCAGAATAAATCAAAGTTATTCTTTCCTGTTCTCACTAATAGTATCAGAATCAGCATGGAAAAGTAAAGTAAGATTTGGATTTTGGTGGCATCATGGTTTAATTTTTTTGTAGTTTATAATTGTAAAAATTCACATTCCTTGGTGGTTATTGTGTGTTTGAAGAGCCAGTAAAAATCAGGTTTTCAGTGGCATCAAAGCAGACGATAGTCTTAGTGGTATTTCAGGCCTCTTAATTCACCAAGCAACTTCTTTGCATTTGTTTCTGCAGATCAGCTTAAATAATCTTCTGTATTTAAAAATCCAGCTAACAACTTCACAACATGGTATCAATCTCATAATGTGGTATTTATCCTAATCTGATGAATATGGGACACGTGGTGTGGTTTAAAACTGAATAGCCCTGTTGTTGCATCCGTTGGCTGTAACATGTGTTAGTAATGTGTTAGAGTAGCCTGAACTTTGGGCTACCAGTGATAATTCTGTCCGTTCTCCAAGGCCCAACACAATACCTGCATACATTTCCCAAAGCTACTATTTACTTCCACTGTTATCTCTGTGGGTTACTAGAGAAAACCACCAGATTTCCAGCCTCACTTGTGGATAAGCAGCAAAGAACTGTGAAACAGAAATGCTTTAAAAAAAGTAACAACAAAAAACCCCCTGACTACTTGAAACAGAAAATTCAGAGCTTAACATTGGTTGAGCTGCAGCAGAAGTAATGAAGTGTGAAATGTGCTATTCCCAACCAGTACTCCATGCTGCTTTAATTTACAGAATATATAATTATATAACATTAACATTCTGGTACATCAGTCTCTGACAAAAATTGAAATGAAAATAGAGAAATGCATGAATCTATTTATAAGACAGTTATTGTAATARGAAAGGATAAGAATACAAACTTTAACCATTTTCATTGTTGTAAGATTGTGGCCTTAAGATCCCTTGATTTTGTGCCCTAGCGAATACTCACTTATTGTTGCAAACCAATTTAGTTTAGTAAACCTTTACTAAATGCTTCTAAAAGCCCTTCCAGCATGCTTGTAGTCTCCTCTGAATCACATGAGCATAAGCCCAGATCTGCTAAGAGATCTGCTTTTGAACTTTAGGGGAAAATTACATGTGAGATTGGTTTTCCCAGTCAGGCCGTGGTCCATCCAGACCAACATTCTGCCTATGGCAGTGGCCCGAACGAGCTGGTTAACCAAACGTACARCGCTGAGGCAATTACAATGAAAAGCCCCACATCCCATCACTCCCGGCATCTGTGTTAACCACAGAATGCTTAGAATAGGAGATGCCCTTTTATTTCCTTTGCAAAGAGATGACAAATGTTTATTATTAATGGCTCCCACTATATGATTACAGAGGAAGAGGAGAGAATCCTTTCCTAATCTCTGCAGGCAAATTTCTCCTCTGAGACTCTGTTAGGTGCTAAATTGACCTACTGTGTATGTGGTGCAGTCCAAGTATCTGTTATTTAAACTAATTTTAAGAAAATCTGCTGAGGGGCTGGATTGCTCAGGAGACTCTTAGCAGTCTATGCCATCATTTGCTTCCACACAGCTGAGGCCAGAAGTAACCAGATGATTAAAATCGGATTGGTTTGGGATGACTTAGGAAATGAATATGCTTTTCCAACATGGCCATTAATAGACAAGTCTCCCCACTGCAAAGCTGCCACAAAGGCATCTCACTGCCTTCAGAAGAGCCAAGGAACTCGCTTTCCAAGGCTAGTCAGCCTTGCCTCCTTCTTGGGTATGTTGCTTCCTCATACATGYGCTTTTCAAGGGTGAATTTAGGAGGCTGGAAATTGCATTTCTTTGKTTTTTGTTTTTTTGTGTGTGTTTTTGTGTTTTTGTGGGGGTTTTTTTGCCTATACCTTAACGTTCTTTTGAGCTGAAGAATAAATTTAAATCCCTGGGTTTAGTTTTACTTTTTTTTTTTTCAGAAGAGCTGCATTAAAAAGCAGATTAACTTTCATCCTTCTACCACTTGATAATAATTTATACTGAGTCCATAAACAACCTGTGGGACAAAGAGTGCATATGCACAGTTTTAGTTGGGTCAGAAAAGACCTTTCTGAGTTCTTGTCTCAAGAGGAATTAGACTTGTTTAGTCTCTAGGATGCTAACAGGACAGTGCTGAGAGACAAATGAATTTTGGTAGCTTCGTGAGGGGACAAAAACCACTGAAACTTAACGACCTTCTCTGTGGTGGGGAGGAAGGCTTTAGGCATGAATATACTAGTAGAAAACAAGATTGTCATCTGGACAGTGGGGAGAATACAGAAAAAGAAATAACTGAAATACACTATGTGTTGGAGTTAACTAAAAGGTATTATTTTGACATAGAAGCACAGCTGACAGAGTAAGGTATGATTGTCAGCATACCACTTCACTGTGTTTAAAACACAACTCTTGATCCTTCACAAGGAATGAAGCAGGATTTTTATCAAGGAATTGCTAAATTCTAAATTCCTAAATTTCTATGTCACACATCATCAAATGCATCAAATCAATGCAGCATTGCATCTTCTGCATCATCAAACATTGTGTTATAATCAGGAGGAAATCATGAAGCATATAATAGGAGGTTGTGCTGAATTTGGGGAAGTGGGTTACATTTCTGACAGGAACAACAAGAAATTCAATATTATTGAGATTATGTTAAGGAAGATAATCAGACCTCTATGTTTTCTTGGGTATAATATTTGAAGAGGTGGGTCTGGTTTGAAAAACAAAATAAAGAAACTATCTAGAATTTTTTTATGAGCGAGAGTTGTACTTATATATGCAAATTGTGACAAGTTTCATACAACAGTGAATGGTGGCATGGAATGGTGATGTCTGTGAACAGAGTTATTCTCATCTTGGATCACAAAATTTCCTGGAAAAAAAAAGTCTAGGTTGAAAATTAATGAAAAACAGATTTAAGGTGTTTCACAGATCATGTAGTCCATCCCTTTGCACTGAAACAAGATCAATGCATAGAATTTATAGTTGTATCTAGAAAATGGATGGAATTATTTTTAATTGGCAATATTAATGGTTTGGTAGCAAATCACAGATGACCTATTATAATATTGATTGAACAAATCATATAGCAGCCATACAATTGCTGAAGGACATGATAATGGGATAGTAACTTAATAAAATTCATTTGTCTTTACCCCCCGCCCCCATGCACTTTTGTGGTGGCTAAGAGAAATAAGCTTATTCTTACAGAGTTGGTAAGGCTGTAGATACACAGGAATAGAAGCCTGAATACTGATCCCAAATGTTTGATGTGTCTCTGAGAAGAAGAGTTGATGTTCCTGTACCACTATAGGGGTTCTGATGTTGGGAGCTGTCTTAATGCAGAGAGTGGGACACTGTGCCAAAGAAGCTGTTCGGAGAAGGAGCTGCTGCGGTACTTCTCTAGCTGGTATTCCACATTAGACAGACAGCGCTGGGTCTCATGGAAACTCCCACTGTGCAAAAGGCTGGCAGATGCTTTGGGTTGACACAACAATAATACCAACTTTTGATGATATACGTGCCAGAGGAATTCAACATATCTGGGGGCTAGCTCAAGTCTTTTGGTATTCCATTTAAAAAATATTGACAAAATGGGCTGCCTTATCACTTGAGTCATTAATATATAACATATAAAAGGCCATGGGTAAAAAAAATAAAATAAAAACTCTAAACCAAACCTATTTTCTGCTCCTATGCTCCTTCTGCTGGTTATGCAGAAGCAGTAAACAAACCCTATTCCCAGAGCTGTGCTGACAACACTGATGATGCTGGTGCACAAATTAGGAGGTAAACAAAAAGCCGTGTTAATTTCAAGCTCCATTAGAAACACAGGCGGTAAAAAAAAAATCAATGTCTCCCAAACAGAAAAGGTCAAAATTGGTAGGGGAAGAAAGTTGGGGTTTTGTTTGGTAGAAGACTTTATTATTATTTCTTTTAAATTGGGCATAAGCAAGAGGAAGCTACTGGTCAGTGTAATCTTAATGACTGAAAATAAACAATTCTCAAAGATTCTTTTTAATGAAAAATATGCTCAGTTTTGGCTGAGGTTGAAATTGTTGTATTTAAAGACTGGTTTCTATTTTAGGTTTTGCCTGTAGGATCTGTGGATATTCAGTTACATTTATCATCTTGGCATGACACATTTGAAGGATCATTCTTTTGAAAAGTGTAATCGTCAGATTTCACTGTTTTCTCTTGGCATAGTCTATTCTTGGATCAGAATCCTTGGGGCCTGCTAGTTTAAATTTTAGGCTTTGTTGTGCATCCAGATTAAGGCTGGAAATACATGTGTGTCATTTTGTTATCAAGTCGTCTAGCAGAGGACGACAGGAAGAACAAATACTGTTTTGTATGTTTTCATTTTATGGTAGTGTGTCACCTTCAACTCCACTAACATTAAATGTTTATCACTTCATGTGATCTTTGCTTTGCATACTAAACTGAATTTCACATGGCCACATTAAATTATGTATGATGATGATGTTCTGAGGTGTTAGGAACCAACTCTTGAAATGTGAATGCATATGCAAAAACATAGGCCTATAAGCAATGCTGGCGTAAGTATGACCTCTTGTGAGAGCAAAGTTACTCACTTGCTAAGTGTTTGAGGAACCGATGGTCTTAGTGCAACAACAGATGTTCTGAAAATCTTTACTCTTACACTTGTTCATTATAACTGCTATAGTTTTAAGTATTCAGTGTAACCTCCTTTCAACAAGAGCAGTGTTTGGAACAAGGCTGTTAACAACAGTTCTCTGTTCTACAGCACCAGCTAGTCCTATCATGTTACAAATATTCATTAGTCTTCATCCCTGTGTATTAGGGAGTATTCCCCTCCACAGATTAGGAAACCAAGACCCAGGTAGGTCAAAACCCATGTTTTACGTATAAAAGTGTATTCATGTGATATTTAGATTGTGTGAAACCATCTTCCACAAAAGTATGGGCAGTAGCAGAGTCAAGACATTTGTAGTAGAGAGCACAGATAAGAAACACAAAGTGTTCCCCAGCTCTCTGTGTTTCCTTCCAAACAGCTGCATCTCCTCAATGGCACTTCATCTCATCCCTAAGACACAGCTTGCACGTCTAATTGTCATTCCCTTCGGTGGGCATTAGCATACTTGTTAAATTGGCCATTTGTGTCCCAGAACTCCCATGTCTGTCCAGTGACTCACACAAACATGCATTTTGCACACCTCGTGGGAGTATGGAGCAAGTTATCTCTATACCGTCAGCTTCTTGTCCTAAAAACATTCTACATCAGATTCAGTCCTCCCTTACTGCTTCATTAACCACTTAAAACCACAGTAATTGTTAGGAAAAAATTACTTTTAAAGAGGAAGGAGTCTAAAAGGATGTGTTCTCTCCTACTGTTTTCTGTGTCTTGTTGCTTTTTTTAAAAAACAAGTTACAAGATGCCTTTTTCCTCCCTGACTCTGCTGCCCTGCCACCGTCACCTGATTGCTTTCTGTTTCTTAACACAATCACCAACAAAAGAGGCTGAGTGTAGCCAACAGTGTTGGAATTAAGGCATGAAGTCACATTTAGAAAACAGTTCACCCATCCATAGTTGAATTGGCAGTATATTGCTAACAGCAGTCAAAGCTTGTTGGTCAGGAAAGTAAGTAGTTATGATGTGAGCATGTGTAGAAAGCTGATAGATATACTGAGGGCCAGTTTTAGACAGTTGCCATGATCATGATCTCTTTAGTTCCATGTTAAAGTTTCATCTCTCTCTGTTAATGATGGTCCATGCTGAGAACATGACATTTGCATTTATTTCAGAAAATGATACTTTTGTCTTAAATAGGCACTTATGTGTTCTGTCAAAACTTCAGTTATAAACACTTCTCCTTCACAAGTATGAGGCCAAAACCTGCTTTTTGTAATCATATGAGAAGTTAACTTCAGTGAGTCTTTGACTTTGGCTGGCTGGTTTTTGTGTTTACCTGGTAATAAATTATGAGTGTCATGCTGAAAAAGTCTTTCTGAAACTAGCCTTCATGAAATGTAAGTTATAATGACTTCTGTGAAGCTTGAGGGCATACAAAATGCTCACCATTTCCTACTACAGTAAATTCTTTCACAAGGCTTTCCTCTTTTGCAGCACAATTCATTTTACGTTTCATTTACTGACACTGGCATGCATTTCACTTTATAATATTAGTTAAAATTGGTTGATGATGTCAGTCTTATTTTTAGCATGCTGAAAGCAGGAGAGTAATCAAAGTGTGCTGTTGTACAATTTAGGGCTTGTGGTGGACTTGGAGAGTTTGAGGTGGAGTGAGGAGGAAGTGCCATTCCTGGTTCAGTCAGTGTAGAGGGAATAGCTCTTCTCTTTAACATTTCATTGTAATCTTTCTGATGATACCTCAAAATGTCAGCATGTGCCTCATAGCTTAAGTTAAGCTCTTCCCAAAATAACTTCTGATGTACTTCAGAAGTTTAAAAATTATATCTCAGTGATATACAGCAACAACACATTCAGATCTGAAAGGCTRTTGAAATTCAGTATATCATTTATTCTGTTTTAGTTCCTTTTTCAGTTCTAAGTTATCTCCTGTATGTTGCTACCAACAAGCTGGCTTTATAAATTGCACAGAACAGTTAGTGCTAGTCATGCTGAAAAGCTTTAAGTTGCGAAGCTGTATTCTAGTGAAGCCTTAGTAACTTTCCAGGGTGAAAAGGAATTAAGAATATTTTGCTTGGAATTTTTTGCTTGCTYTATGTGATTCTTCACAAGGAATGATAGTGCTTTGGTTCTAAAATGTTTGTTTTTCTAATGAAGATGTTTGTTAGCTTTTCCAGAAAGAAATGAATGCATTAGAATGAAGTGTCAATTAAAATCTGGTTTGGGGATCTTGCTGACTTCCACAAGCTTTTCCAAAACCTTGTGATGCCTTGGAGAAAGGGACATTCATAAACGCTTCCTATCAGGAGTGATGTCTCATCACAAGTTGAAGGAGGAACAACGCTGAGCCATCTGCATGTGAATGGAATCGTGCTTGACTTGCCTTCAGGGAAAATAATGTATTTAGATCATAAGGCTGGCTCCGTTTTTAGAGTTTATGGAACGTTTTCTCATTGGGGCTTGTTTAGTAACTTWCACGTGCCTCGTTTTCTGATGCCTCTGTTTGCTTTTCCATATGAGATAAAGCACCACTTGGAAGCACTGGAATTCACAGTGTATTAGGATACACAACATGCAAAGCTCAAAGAATGGTAAGCTGTATGTGTCAGCCCATGTACTGACCTTAATTAGTTTTTTGCTATTGGAAGAGTAGGTTACTTACCAAAAAGTAATTTTGAACCCTCTCTATAAAACATAATTTTTCTGCTGTGCTTATATCTAAAAGTTATCTTTGTTATTGCTGTCCCCATCTGAGATATTTCAGGCTAATGAGGCAATATGATTGTTTTTACGTCTGAAGTATTTCATTCCTATTGAAGAATATCACACAGTAGAATGCAAATCTAACTCTGAGCAGATATCTCTGCTAAGCTGCTTTTAAAAATGAATTAGCTTAGGAAAGAACTGGCAGATAAACACTGAACATTTTGTGAGGATCGCTGATTGTGAAGTTTTGTTAAACTGCTCTTTCTCTAAGCATGTGCAAAACCAGCAACTTTGGAAATCATGAAGCTGTGTCTTTCCACAACTGAAACCATGATGAGACTGCATGCTGCATTCTTCCCTCTTTTCCCTTTGAAAGCTKCACAGTGCCTTGGAACTTCAGGAACCATTAAGTGTGATACTTAATGTAATTGACTGCTCAAGAAATAGATATGATGTGCCATTATAACCATTACCCAGAAATTAGGGTTTGCAGCATTGAGTCTCCTTCCATATTTATTAATGAGGTCATTAACAAAGATATGATACAGTCRTTTGCTACTGTTACACAGGCAGCATAAGTGAAGACTTCAATAATTATCAAGCCTGTATTATTGTCTTTATGAATGTACCTCTGTGATGCCTGTATGCACAACCAAAGGGAGCTTCAGCAGTCTTTGGTAAACTGCCCAAGAYATAGTTATTGGGAATCCTTTTCAGGCCTGACATTTTTCTACATATGAAACCTAAACTGCTTCTCTTTTGTTGCAACCCTTCTTAGTTTCTCTCCCTCACTAGCATCTTTTATGAAATAGCAAGGTCATTCCTCATTGCTGTGGTTCCATCACCCATTTCTAAATGTGCTCAAAATTCTAAGTTTAGAACATTTCATTTTCATCTTGTCTTCATTTCTAAATGTTGTTTACTGGGAAGAGTTCCCTGAGAGCTACCACAAAGTCACCCCATGTTGTCCTTCACATCCCACCTGATGACTTTATTTTGCTGATGGAAAACTTGCCAGTGTTTGAACTACTGAAGTGTGCTGACTGCTCGCTATCTCATTGACCAGTATTGTCTCATCGTTTCCTTGTGTTTCTGCATCTGCTCTGCCTGCCTTGTCTTCAGCTGTCTGYGCTGCCTTCTGCAGAGAAGTCTACCTGTAGGAAGAAAAGCTTTGTGCTCTGCTACTGTAGCTACTTTTCTTGAGCCAGCTCATTTAAACTTGGATAACTCTACCATACATTATGCTCAAAAGCACAGACTTTCTGTTTGTTTTGTGTTGGAGCAGCATTGGCATGTGAAGTGGGGGAATGTTTTCATTACTAATAGCCAAATATGCTTTCACATGAATTAGAAAAATGATATATTAGTATATGTTGCAGAGCTGCCCTGTAATAACGGAAAAAGTAGTTAGAACTCACCTTTTCTTCACCAGTGCTCTGCTTGTGCCCAATCTCATGTGTCTTGCATGGCTTCAGGACACATCCAGTGCAACGGGAAGTGTAGGCTCCCTCCGTCGTTTGTAGGCCTTAGAGTAATACAGTTATTAAGAGTATAATGTAAGAATCTTAATTTTTCTATTAGCGTTGCTGCACAGAGAGCATTAGAGGCTGATCTCTTAATGAAACTGCCGGTTTGGCATTCCCATGTCTCCTGAGTATTTTGATAAATGTATTGTTTTACAGATCATTTCCACTTTTTTCTTCTTGATGCTGTTCAGATTGGACCTAAGAAATGCCTAACTGCCCTGTGATTTTTTTTTTTCTTATTAGCTTGCTAGAAAAAATGGGGGTAGAATACAAAACCTTGACATTTTGAAAATGTTTTCCAACTCTTTTAGTTATTGTTTTGTATCGCTGTTGTACCTACCAGCCCCCTGGTGAGAAGAGCTGTGTATGCATAGTAAAAGGCAGTGGCTGTCCTAAACAGCTCATATACTAAACAAGACAAATGGTAGGAAGCATCGTCTGAGGATTGCTCCTTGGAGGATGAGGCACAGAAGCATTAAATGACATGCTTTGGGCTGCACAGGAAACCTGTACTGGAGCTGGGAACTGAACTCCCACTCCTGGACCTGCTGCCCTGTGCCTTAGCTCTGAGTCCATCCAGCCTTTACTCCTGACGAAAATTCCTCCTCTTCAATATTTTTCAAAATCCATCTGGTAAAACAATCATCTAAGAATCTGTGTGGGCAAAACCCAAAGAAATGCTGAATATTGTGGCTCCCTTGAAAATCAGTGCTCTCGGGATCCTACATCTGTGCTGCTTTCAAGAGCGCTAATGAGATCTACTGGCGTTTTTCTTCCAACCTATCAGCTGAGGACTGGAGGAAGATGTGATTTATTAGATAGGGGCAGGATGGATAGTATCATAAATCTCCTCTAGACTGCAACAATTAAAGTCTCAGTGTAGATTGTCGCATGGAAACCGCACAAGTCTGGCCAGATATGACCAGCTTCTTCTGCTAAATGCGACTGTTGAAATGACCATCCAGAGTTTATTAATAAGTGTATAAATCTGAACTCTAAGGGGAAAAAAGAAGAACTGGTGCTAGTATATCTGTGACATGTACTTAATAATAAAACTTAAACTCTTATACAGCCTGATACAAATTACTTGCTCTACTGCACCAGTTCTGCCACAAATACACATTTCATCTTTGTGATATGCTCTGTGGCTGCTCAGCTAATAAGTGCTGAGAAGGGATAGTGATAGATAGATAGATGCATCTGGTATTTATAGAGGACTGTTTTAATGGTGCTAAAAAACTGATGTGCTCAGCGTTCCTTGCAGCTGCAGTTGCGTTTTTGTCAGTAATCCTATCAGGAGGGTTGCTAGTTTCCAGAGTAATTAGAAGCCTGAAGCAAATAAACACCAAATGAATTTTCTTCTTTTGAAGTTATCTTTTTTCCCTTTTTTAAATAGCCCTTCTCTGGTATAATTATGTACCAGTCATTATAACATTAAAAATCATTTTAAGTGAATGAATGCGATTTTTGTTGTTGTTGTTGTTGCTTGTTAATTATTACGAACTAATTGCAATTTAGGATAGTCTTCTAAAAATCTCATTCCATTACTGCATGGCCGCTGACTTAGACTGCTTCCAGCCTTGATCCMACAGAGATCGAGTAGCTCCAAGATCAGTTCATCTAAGCCGGTCTGGTGGCTTGTAACAAATATGGGTGAGGTGCAAGGTCCTCAAAGACATTTTAATAAACTGCCCTTCTAACATTTAGGCCATAGGTTAAATATAAATTCATGATACAGTATGTGCTTTCCACAAGGCAGGTGGTGACAGAGATACTGTATGATAATATAGAGAGGTAATAGCCTTCCTATCTGGCTTTTTGTGACTGTGTCTAGGAGAATACATTGAGCCCTGAGCAGCTCGTTTCCCGAACGTTGTTGGCAGGAGTTCAGAGTAACAAAACATACAGTAGTCTGGAGAAGGCTTGACTCTAAACTATTATATCTACGCCATTTATCTTGGTTATTAGTTTTGCAACATTTGTGGCTTTAGTCAGATGGTTTGGATTTGTGCTTAGGTATGCTGAGTTACAACGTATAGGCACTGGGTCGTCTTTATATAAACTCTGTATTCTGGCTTGCATTTTTTGTCTCCTTTAGTAAACTGTTTTCAAGATAAAAAGAACAAAATAAGGATCAGTTACAGCTACATAAGCAAATATGTATTAATTTACATTTACTAGTAATGAGGTATGAGATTGAAAAACCTACCCCACCTCTCAGATCCCAGCTTGAGATTTTAAGATTGGCTGTTAGAAGAAAAATGTCTTTGTACTCACAAATTGAGCACATTCAGTCCAGAGTGACTAGCACATAATAAACATGGAAACATCTAGTGACACTTTCTTTAATGGAATCATTCTTCAGAGTAGAACCACAGTTTTTATAACTCAGATTCTTAAAATGCCTTTTATAATGTAGTTTCTTAAACAGCCTTAGCTTCTCTTGTCCTCTAATGGCAATTCCCTCCTGCCAGGATATGTTCCTGACCAAGGTGTCACAGCCCTATGGCTGCAACTTGACATATTCACATAAATACCTCTGAGAGATGTT
Organism: Apteryx rowi; assembly: GCF_003343035.1. Classification (NCBI taxonomy): domain Eukaryota; kingdom Metazoa; phylum Chordata; class Aves; order Apterygiformes; family Apterygidae; genus Apteryx; species Apteryx rowi. The sequence continues at coordinate 498,691 of NW_020447475.1, read as the reverse complement.
GTGGAGATAGTAAAGCTTCATATGGTTCAAGTATTTGTAAAATGTAATTCAAAGTGGAGTTCAGTAGTACTTTTATAGTACTGCCTGTGCTGAGGACTTCCCTCTTTTTGTAACCCCACAATTATTTTTGGATGAGAGAGATTTATATCAATAGAGAAAATTGCCTTGGTAAATCTCAGCTCAACTTTCCAATCAGTCATCACAGAGCACAACCATATATACACAAATACAGAGAGGAAAGATAAGCCAAATCAGCTAATGCTTTAAGTCAATGCAACTGAGGTAAAGCACATAAAATCTCTTTAGGAGAATTACAGTGTAGTGAGTTATGATTACTTTGTGCTTGAATGAAAGCATCCACTTGTAGGCTTAAGGCAGACAACGTCAGACACATTGACTTCAGTCTTTAGAGTGATTTGCCTTAATTTTCCTGCATGTTTCCGTGTTTTAAATTTGAGCTCAAATGCACTGAATTACAGTTTATAGACCTTGGGTCATCTTTTTCTGAACCCTGTGTTTTGTCCTGCCTTTTTTGCTTTTTGGCCTCGAAAGGCATCTTCTGAGGAAAAAATGTGGTTTTGTGCTTGTGATACATCTCAGAGGCTATTTAGGTAATAGTTTCTTGACAAGGAGGTGTTTATGTTTTTTGCCARGTCTCTTGTTCCGATTGTGATGAATCTGTGCTGTATAACAGTGAAAATAAAAATGCCATAGTTTCTTTTGAAATGAGCTTAGGAGTTTRCCATCAAAATGCCTCATGCTGTCAGAGAAACCCTTAACATCTACTGTTGCGCACACTTCTGCTGATCCAAGAATTTTTAAGCAGTGAAAGCAAGATATGCTTCAGAGATGTGCATCAGTTCACTCCCCAGTCCCAAAAAGAAAAGGGAATCCATTTAGAGGGGAAAAATCCATTTCCAGGAAAAAATGGAATTACTGCAGAAGGTCATAAAATCTTGCAGTGGTCTGCCAGGCGGCAAATCCCTGAAAGATATCTGATCACAAATAGCACAAGTGTGTCTGGTACAGCCTTCTGACTGATATCTCAGTCAGCTAAATGTGGAAGATAGAAGTGAAGCAGAGGTAGACAGTCTAATCATCCAAAAACCACACACGTCACATATGCACTCTCTCTCATCCAAGAGAAAATGAACATAGCAGTTCACTTAGAGTCATGGCAGATATGAAAATAGTTTCCTAGTCCAGAGAAAAGCTTACAATATAAAAAAGGATGTTCTTACTAATTTTTGTCCTCAAAAATACATTAAAATTTGAACATTTTAGATGCAGTTAATGGGACAGGAGAAAGAAAAAAGCCAGACTCTGATACTGTGCTCCTTACAATTACAGCCAGACCTCAGAGATATTGCGGGTTTGGTTCCAGACCACCACTATAAAGTGACTATCTCAATAAAGTGAATCACACACATTTTTTGGTTTTCCAGTGCATATAAAAGTTATGTTTACACTATACTGTAGTCTATTAAGTGTGCAATAGCATTATATCTAAAAAAGCAATGTACAAAATGTGACAGAGACACGAAGTGAGAACACGCTGTTGGAAAAATGGTGCCAATAGACTTGCTTGATGCAGGGTTGCCACAAAACTACAATTTGTGAAAAAAGCAATATCTGCGACGCGCAATAAAGCAAAGCGCAATAAAACGAGATATGCCTGTATTCTTAATGCAAAGTATACGCATTGGCGAGAAAATTGTCATTTGTAATTATTGCACAGTGTGGGAAAGAGCAGCGTGATAGCCAGTCCCAGGTAGGTCTTTGATGAATAGAGCAAAGTTATTTATAGCGTTATGCAATGTTGCATTCTGCCAGTGTATTAAAGGAGTGAATTCAGTGATCATGTAGATTTGGAAAAAGACCATCATGCCAAGCTATTCTGGATTGATTTTTGGGTGAGGGAGAAAGAAGAGGGGAGGGGTAGCAATGTCTATCTCAAAGAAAAAAGGTAATGAAATGCTACCGCCTTTTAATTAAAGGCTCCCACAAAGTAATTTCCCCCTTTAGCTTGTGATAATATGCTTTTGGCAGGAAGAGTAATGCAAACAATACACTCTTCCTTATAAGCAAAATCAAGGAGGGCAGGCAAATTGTATCCTGTAGCAATTTGTTGCAGAATTTGTCATTTGTTTCTGAACTGCGCTTTGAGCTGGACAGTAGGAGCAGGGCGTTTTGTTTGTGTGCTTTGAATGGCAGTAGCAGTGGGTTTTGAACCTTTTAGAGGAGTCTGGGGATATTCTCCCATGGGAAATTATGGAAAATACCTGCCATTCTTAATGGAAACTCATCATTCCAAAAGGAAACTAATGTGCTCTTTGGAAGTACATTTTCTCAGCCTTAAGTCCTCTCTGTGGCAACATAGAATAGAGTAAATATGATAGAGGTAGTGAAATCTCATGAAAAGTCTCCCCAGCTTAATACAGAATTTTTAAATAGAGCTACATAAAGTTCCCTCCAGACATTTGAACATTGATCATTGTTGATACATTTGTTCCATATTATCTGCCCAATTGTGAATCTGCTGGACTTCGCAGGCCTGGACTGAACCAATATGCATGATTTGCGTTTTCCAGTCTAATAGCTCTTTTCCTTATGACATGACCTTTTGAGAACATATGGCCAGAACAGGCGAGGCCCTTTTGTTTTCCACTGGTTAGTCTGTATCTTCAGTGGTATTAGAGAAGTGTGCCATTCTTTTACAAACACACACACACACACATACACACACGAAAAAGTGAGGAAACCACAACTGTATCAACACAGAAACTGTAATCTGGATTTAGCTTACTTCACTTTTCTAAAAGAAAAATACATAGGAAGGGAGAAAGTATAGAGCTGAGGTAGCTTAGTTGATATATTATATCTCTCGTTGTAGGGTGTTCTGCATAATAAGGCACACAAAGCGCTTTCCGTAATGGTGAAAAGCAGCATCCTGTTGACTAGATAGGCTGCTCAGCTGAATGACCCTGAAGTGGGCCGGCAATTAGTGGAAGAGCAATAGTCAGGAGAAGTCATGCTGCATATGACACACAATACCGGGCTTGCCAGCCAGAAGAGACACATGCACAGTGCTAGGAAACAGCTGATGGCAAGCCTTCCTGAAAGAACAAGCTGTAACACAGCAAAACTTAATCAGTGCCGTCCTCCCTCTTTCCTGCTCTGTGCGTCTTTATTTCTTCCTCATGCATCTGCTACCTCTATTGAAATTTCATTAATATTTCACATTAATGTCTAAAACAGGGATCCTGCAGAAGAGACTTGCAGCATAATGGGTTTAGGTAAAGACACTGAGTATTAGGAAACTGCCAGAGGTTAGGAATACAATAGTTGTTGTTGCTGGAAAATCTGTTAAAACTAGATGGAAACTGAGATCTAAAGACCTGAAAAAAGTCTAAATGCTATGCTGATACCAGATTTTATTATCATGCTGATCAGAATAGGGTTAGGTTCAGTATGAAAGACTATCTTGAAACAATTTGCAACTGAATCCTTCCCTTTGATCTACTGATCAATTTTGGTCCCTTTACTTGAATAATCTGTGTTTAAAAAAAAAAGAAAAAAGTGAAGTGAAGTGAAGTGAACCTTCAATCCAGTCTTTCAAAAGCAGATGACTCATTACCACTCTGAGTGTCCTCAGCTCAGCTCAGAGAAGAAGCCTGCTCTCAAAAGCAGAGGGTAGGAAACCGTTTCTGACAGCAACCGTAATAAACCACCTAACCTTTCTGAACCTCAGTTCTAACAAATAATTATGCATTTGTCCCACAGTAACACCCTCTGGGGTTTTCTTTAAGGCTCTTGATAGATTTTCACTGCAGAATTAGCTCAAGTAATTCTTCTCTAACTAGCATAGCTCAAATGAGAGTGGCCACAGTGCAAATTAAACCTCAGGCTGTTGTGTCCAGCTTATAACTTCTGGGGTCACATTAAAGTGTTCATTGTGCTACTGTAAGTGCACAAATCCCAGATGGAAGTGGTACAGCACTGAGTGGTTGTTTGCACATGTCACAAGGTGATAGTAGGGATCACGTTACATTTCTAAGGGTTGTTGCAGTTCTCACGCTGGCTCAGACTCCCATTCCATGGTACTAAATTTCTCCGTATGTGGACTTGGTGATAAGCAGTACTTCCATCTCACAAGCAATAAGCAGCAAGAGATTTAAACACACAGAGATTTACTGAGTGGGAAATGGAAACAAAATAAAATGACAACTTAAAACAAATGAATAAGGAAGTTAAGATCCCTGCTGGTAACAGAAGCCAGACCTCCACCCTGCCGCTGGGGTGGCGGAGGTTGCCCTTTTTTCTTCCYGGTGATACCCAGGCACGCTTGCTGCCTGAACTGGGGAGGTGGTTGGGGAGGTTGACTCTCTGCGCTCCAAGATGTGTGCAGTCTGGCGATTGCTAACCCCAGTGAAGTGACTGCATGTTTGATGGTGTGTAAACAGACTCTGTAGAACCTCTTCAAAAAAGTGTTACTGCTGTTTTCACGCTGCTCTGAGCCTCGTGGTCCCTTTGTGGATCTTTAATACTGGTCCAAAGCAGTTCAGGTTTTTGTTGGATCAAGACATATTCTGAACCCTCTTTCCTCTCATGGGAAGAGAGGAAAGGCGTAATCTGTCCCATCTGAATCTTTAATATAACTTTTTCCCTTTTCCTTGCCCATAGCTCTTTCACCCTACTACTGCAGCTGGAGTTCTGACCTGGTACATTTGACTTATTAGTCATCTGACCATTTGAAGCTGCTAGGTGATTCTAAGCCAATATTATCACATTCATCAGCTAGCATCTCCCACAATTTCCCCATTTTTAAGGATGTGTGGCTTGCGACTAATTTTGCAAAAGCTGTTTCTGTTCTACCTCCTATTTGTAGTTTGAATATTACTGAGTCAGCTCCTCTTCACAAGTCTGTTAGTGATACTTTGCCCACCTACCAGAAATTCCAGAGGAGCAAGGTATAGGATATCTCCTCCATTGTGCAGCTATCTGAAACTCATCTTTCAAACTCCAAAAGTCCTTTTAATAGCAAATCTTCCCTTTTTTTTTTTTTTAATGAGCCTCATTACACCTAATTTGTTCAGCTTTTTGTGAGCTGCCATATGGCATCAATGGAAACCCAGTGAAAATGTATTTATTATCTCACAAAACATGTATAAAGATGTCAAACACACGTAATTAAAAGAGTTCTCTTTGAGATATATTCTTACCAATTAGCCACCTGGAGCTTCCAGACCAAGTCTTATCAGCTGGCTGGCAGAGGATATCTTGAAGATATGTGTCATGAGGCAGGATGAGATATAAAGCAAGTGTATCACACCTGCTATTTCAGGTATCACAAGCTACTTCTGAGTTCTCAAAGTTCTTGAGTGACGTGTTTCATTCTTATCTCTTTGGAAAATCACTCCTGCCACAATGGAGAAAATCAGGCACAATAAAGAAGTGTTTCTTTCCTCTGTTGGGAGTGGTTAGTCATTGAATAGTACAGCCTGGATTCTTCCCACCTAACTTACAGTAGTTACACACCTGAAGTTAGGAGACAAAAAACCCTTGTCTTTCTAGCCAACAATTCAGAAGGGCATCCAGAGGGCAGTTCAGATTTCAAGCAGTAGTCTTTCTATTTAGAATATAAAGTAATTAGGTTTCAAGCTTATGAAGCAAATGCTTTCAATTAGGTGGGAGGGAGCCAGGCTATAAGGTCTAGCTCTGCAGGGTGACGGAATTTGCTTGGACAAGACTTTGGCTCTCAGGGGATGAGGAGTTACAGATAGAGCTTTACTTAGAAGAGTTCCTTACTCTGTAGATCTCACTTTATAAAAATGTTTGATACAGCTTCTTGCTTTCCCAAGACTAAGGTCAGCTGGTTCTTTGGTTAAACATTCTTCCTAAAAATCAGGCACATCTTTCATTTTCCATTCATTAAATGAGGAAACTTACAGATTATTTCTTTTTGTTCCATTTGCCATGAATGTAATGTAAAGTCAGCTGTGAGGCCAGGCTTATGCTGAAACAGGACTAATCAGCAGCTGCTTTGAAGTGCTCTGCACCTCGCACAGTAGATGTGTCCATAGAAGCAATGAGATCCCCATCACAGCTTGAATGAGATCCCCATCACAGTAGTGTAGTTCTGGGAAGGTTTAGTCCCAAGTTTTAAGATGTTTCCATGGCAATTTAAAGCAATCTGAGCAGAGGCTGCTGCAGACTTCCCTTCCCCAACTTGTTGCAAGTTCCTGCCTCCTCTCTTGGGACTCAAATAAGTGTGGTGAACAATTGATTTACTGGATTGGTCTACTCAGAAACTAATCACTTCAGTGACTAATGACTGCCAAAGCATTCGGATTTTTGTGCACTGAGACATACATTGTTCAGATTAGCACAGCTTGCATCATGAAAATATGTTCTCACCTCCCCTACACCCAAACATAGGTTCATGCATGTTCAATTATGGAATCTAAACTGTAGCATATTACTAAGATCTGAGTTTCTGATTCCTGATTCCACATTTGCCTGAGTAGCATCGCATGCAAAATGCAGAAGGACCTGTGCTTTTTGAAAGGTASGACCTTCTGTATCTGGGCTTCCAGGAATTGGTGCAAAAATTCCAGTGCTTTTTCTGCGTGTTTTCAGATCTACCTATTGCACATGCAGCATGTTGATACTGAAACAGTATCTATCTGCTGGATTTGGCCACCTTGAAAATCTGTGCCAAAATATTTGATTTTGGACTGACCTCATTTTGGGTCTGTACCCCAGCTCAATGGTGGATTTACATACCCATACACAAGGACTGTTGTCAATTTGGTTTCCTCCGCAAGGGTGCTCTGTATCCCTGTTTGTGTATGCCCTGCATACGGGGCAGATCACCTGCAGGCTCCTGTCAGTGGAGAAACAGATCTAAGTTTCTTCTGAGATGAAGGCTGGGGCAGTTCAGYGGTTGCCTCAAGCTATGGAGGTCTCCATGGGGTAGTATGGAGGGGAGGTGCTCTGGGTGAATTAGTGGATGGAAGAGTGATTGCTCCCTGCAGCAGATGGCATGGACAATATAGACATAGACTGCACGTGGGTTTCATATTGCTGGCTTAGAAGGTAATAGGTAAAAGGTCTTTCCTTACATACTTACCAATTGTTGATTAGTGATAGGAGCACAATTTAGAGAGGGGCACTGCTTTCCTGTACCCACCTCCCCACCAATCTGTACCAATGACTAATAATAACTATTCGTCATTAGAGAATGCCTTTCCTCCTTGCAATGCTATTTAGCACAGTCTTCAATTAAACAAGCAAGTCAGGGAAAATAGGGGGTGGTTGCTTAGTAACCAGTTGCCTTGAGATCTAGAAAAATACAGCAGAGTTAAGGGTTAATTTTTGCAGGTGAAAGTAGAGTTGTCCAGGGATGTGGGTGGTGGAGTTTTTAAGTTAGAAAGATCTAGGACATGTTTCAGAGAAGAAGCAGAGTTCCCACAGGATTCTCTCTCCAAATAATAACACAAAAAGAACGGTGTTTGTTTAGTTAAAATCCAGGCTGATGGAGATTTAGAGAAAACACAAACAGGATCACTGTTTGATGGTACTTCCTTGACTGTGATATTTACATAATTTGTCACATTATTGCAATGTTTTCTATCAAGACATCTACTTCAGAGTTCAAAGCTTGGCTTAAATAATTGGCTGTAAATGGCTGCATATCTTACAAAAAATAGCAATTACTTTTGTACACACATTCTCTGGGACAGTCTGAGTTTTCCAATGAACCTACAGGTGTCAAAAGAGCTGTATTAAATCCATATGAGTGTATTTTGAGAGAGTCTGGGTCTTTGTAGAGCTTTTGAGGTGTTCAAACATCTGAAAATCAAGCAGCAATCATGCTTCTTCAAAACTTGATATTCTACCTCATCAAGTGCATATTTTTCCTTCTTAGATAMATCTTGAATAGTTTTGGAATGGAATTAACAGAGAAGAGGGCCAGTTTATGTGATTGTCTGTGCTACTTTGTGAAAATATCCTTGGCATGCACTATTTGGCATTCTTGACGTGAAGAACTTAAATGTAGGGAGGTGCAGTTCAGATGTAGGGAGCTGAGTGGCCTTTCTAGGAGACCAATGTGCCTTTTCCCTGTGCAGGGAACATTCATGAATGAGCCAGTAGTGAGGCAAGTCACACACTCAGGTGCTTAAGTGAGCTCCAGGTTGGACCCTGTAGTGTCATCATGAAGAACAAGAAAGCTAATTTGCAGATAAGTGACTGTAATCATGAGGCGTCCTGTGAAATCTCTTCCTTGACCATTAACTGGCATGTGTGCTCTGTCTACAGTATGTCCTATTTATTTCCTGTTTGTATGCTAGACTCCCCYTCTCTTACTGATGAAAAGCATGCTTTTCTAGAGAGTAAAAGTTGTTTCAGGAGTTGTTATTTCTGTGTGCTGATTTGTATTTCGATTGCACTTCAGAAGCCCTCCTTGTGGGCCAACATCTCACTGCACTAGATGCTGTATGAACACAGAGCGCAAAGGCAATCTGCCCCCAAAAGATTACATGCTAAATATGTCAGAAAGCAGTAGGTAAATGAAACAAATAAATACAACAGCATAATAAGACAGTAGCTCTCTTATAATAATTAACAATCCCAACAAATTTGTCAGGTTTTTTAGACATCCTGGTAAAGGAGCATCTTTAAAAATTAGGGTTTTTCAAGAGGATGGTGAGATGTGGCCTTGCAGATGTTTTGAAAAACATCTGGGAAAAAACTGGGACATAGATAGGCTATGCTTGGAGGGACCTTGGAAGTCTTCGGACATTTTTGAATTTACTGTTTTAAATATGAATCCATTATCGTCAAAGCAAGGAAACAGGAAAATAGTCTTCACAGCAATGTTTTGAATGGTTGGGAAGTGGGTCCAGGAGAAGCTGTGAAGTGTTACAGTCCAGAATGGATGGACCCTGACTCTCAAGATTTTCACGAGCTTGGACAAATTCTTATTTGGTGTTGGAGATGGAAAATGCTATATTATAAGAGCAACAGGGAAATGCTGCCAAGAGTTAAACTTGTTTTAATCTGTGCAAGATTGTCCGAGACCTTGGTGGAGCACTGTTTGTACTGTCACATTTTTAAATAATGATTGGGTTATTGTGCATCAAATTGTATATGCATTGGGTCAGGTGCAAGTACCCTAAAAATATCTTAAAGCTACCAGCTTTGCATTAGGTGCATCCTGGCAGGAGAAGGGGGATGTGAATGTGTGGGATTTTTTCACTGTGTTATCATGAAATCCTTTTAGGTGTAACTTAAAACAATTAAACCTCTCCCTCCTTCTGTCCCCAGACACAGGAGGATGTGTGCCGCTTTTGCCGTGCAGTATTGCACATATACAGGGGCAGCCACTGTGCACAGAACAGCTTTCCTGCTTGACAACTGTATTTTGCGTTGAAATTTAGCAATCCCAAAGCGCGTCTCTGTGTATCAATTTTCTATAGTCAAGGTTTTTAAGTAATCAGCTTGTTCCTGAGCAAGGAAGCAACTTTGTCGGTAATCATATGATCTCAAAGCATGAGGTGTGCTTAATGCTGTTTATGTAGGACCTACAGGCAATAAGTTTTTTTAATTAACTTACTTAGACCAAGAATGAGGTTTAATTAAACATCATATTAAACAGACTTAAACAAAAAAGGCATTTAATAAACCACTATGCAAATTTCAAGGTAATTAAAATTTGAGGTCTGTCTACTTCACACTATCTCCCTAATTGATGCTAAATGTGAACAGATCAAATAAGTACACTTTTTATTGTGTTTCAGGGTTTTTTTGTGTGTGTGTGCAAACTAGGATTGGTAATGATTTCTTTGAATTATTTCTCTATCTGATCCGTTGGATTCATCATCAGAGTGGGTGTCTTTGGGGCTGGTAGTTACTGGTTGGTTTGGATGCACCAAAGAAGTCTTGCATAATGCAGAGGTGACAGGGCACTCATTAAAGAAAATGAGATAAAGTATTAACTGAAGACAATAAAGAAGTGAGTTCTAACCAGAAATGTTGACCACATGCTTTCTTAGTTAGGCTGAAAAGAGAGGCTCAAAGAGAGAAGTATGTGGAACCAATAAAGTACAAAAATGGCCTTCAAGAGCTTCTAGAATTGGAACGGGACCAAAACCAATACAGCAGGACTGTATCCAGACCACCAAGACAGCTGACTAACTTAATTTTCAAGACTGAGGTCAAGCAAGCAGTGAGCAATTTGCATCATTTTCTATCCAGGGCTGACAGACCCTTGCTCCCATGATAAATAATCACTACGCATACATTAGGAACCTTAAATAAATGCTCACAATTAGGCCGGTGTGGCCCCAAATGTTGGCAAAACTGGAGCTGCTGTTTGTGCTGGTAGATAAAATGGGTGGTGAGGAGAGCCCCACTCCACCCAAGACTACAGAGACAGAGGCAAAGATGAACATGGTGTGGGGGGCTAGCCTGCTCTGCCTCTGCAAAACCCAAGGCTTAACAAAGCCAACATATTTATGTATTGGTAGCATCTGTTACTACTGCTTCGTACTCTGCAGCAGTTCAAGTGACCCAGCTGCGGATCAGCGTTTATGAAGGAGCTGAGGATTATGTGCTCGATATCTTTTCGATACATCCTGCTGAGAACTGTGCTGATTTTCAGGGAAGGCCTCCAGAGAGCAATCTCAGTGCTCAGAAAGCTGCCAGCTTTTCCTGTTGTTGTCCTCTGCATTGTCCTGCCTCTCCTGCTCCCCCGCTGTTCCCCCCTTACCTTGGGAATTCTTCCATCCCCAACCACCTCAAGAAATGATCTTGTTTTTTTGCTTTCAAAGTGGCAGTTCTGTGTCACAGAAAATTATAAAATAACCACAGCTAGTTGAACAGATGGGATTTAGGATGACCTGCAGAAATCTGGAGACAGAACAGAATATAAGAGTAGATCAAAATTACAATTAAACTTCTGTTTTCAAAAAAAACCCCAAACCTGAAAACAGTGGGCTTTCTTATTTACCCTTCAGATTACAAAGGAACAGAATTCAGTTCTTATTGTATTGAATCCTTAAAAAAGATTTGCCTTTATCAGCATTTTTATAAATTAGGCTGACTCTGAAATTGTGGTTTATGGATGGTTTCAGAGGTGAAAAGATGAGCATTATTTGCATAATAAAATCACAAAGGGAGTGAGTATGCAAAATTTAATTTATTTAAAATTCATCCATCCAACATGCTGGGCACAGGTGCAGAAGATTAATAATAAAAATAGTCACCTGCAGCATACAAATTAATGGCAATGTCCATAATGAAGAGCTTCCTTCCCCACACTCAGAAAAAGCTTTGAAGAACAGATATGCAGCATGACCTGAATGTCATGAGTTGTGTTTGACTAAAGAAGGTGAGGGCAGCCAGCTCTGTGCTCCATTGGTTGAGAGCAGACTGGTTATAATGCTCTGTTTTGCTTTGTGCAGGACTTGCTGGGCTGCTGTTGGGCAGATTGTCTGAATACGCAGATCTGAGTGGCAGCAGTATGTCTGCTGAGTGAAAGACATTTTAAGTGTCTTGAAGGAACCACTCTTGTGTTCCAGAGATGTAAATGTATAGCTTTATTCTAAATCATGTCTCTGCAATCAGTTGACACAAAATGGATGGCAGGAGGGTATTTGGTAATTTCAGGATCTTGTTAAAAATGAGGTTTTTTTCTATTACAAGAGCCAGTGACTGTAATATTTGTGGCAATGCCACTACATTTCTGACAAAAACTTGCTGAAGAGATTGTGTTTTATCAGTATTATTTATGTTACATGCTTAGTGATGAGTTACACTTGCAAAACCCCGACTGAGGCACCCTAATTTCTTCCTGCGTGCACTGCATTTCCTCCTGGATGGCTTCTGAGGCTCCGTGCCAATGGGGAGTATTTGGCACAGGGAAAGGGAAAGATGTTTTGAGTTTGGGTCTTATAAAGAGTAAGTTTGGGCTCTTCTCTCCTACCTGTAGACACTAACAGTGTGATCTACATCTCTCCTGATGTAAATTCCTGTTTCCAGATGAGATGAGATGAGCTGCACACCAGAAGTGTCTATTGCTCTTCATTGCCTAAGAAAGGAGGGTAGCCATCTAACTCACGTCTGTTACTCTGTAGACATCTGTCGTTGACTAGATGAATCCTATCCTAAGGGGATTGAATTATGGCCTGAAAACATTTAGTAAATAACTGTGCTCATGGTATTGAAATTAAATCTGTAAGGAGATGTCCTAGGAGGCTTCATAACAGAGATTAAAGCATCTGAATATCAAAGTGTATGTGAAGAACAAAGACTACTGTTAGATTTTAAATGGTTTTATGGTTTGAATATATGATTTGCAAGTATTACTGGGTTTATTTTGGCTGTTTTTTTTAATCAAGTCCATCCCAAGAAGTATGCCTAAAAACTCTGCAAGCAGCTCTGAATAGACAGGGATTGTCTGTTGATAACTATTTTGCTTACTTTACTGCTGTGTGATCCATTGATATGAACCCCTCTACCCACTATCAGCTTTGCCTATACTGTGGAATTCAGTACTGCTTCCCAGTTCCTTGTTCTTGCTACTTCTCAACTCCATGTTGCTGCAAGACCCACATGCTACCTCTTCTCAGTAGACCCTGTTGCCCAGGTTTCTATTCAGAGAAAGCCCAGGTAGAGGAACTGAGATGGAGTGCAACAGGATGCTCCAGCCAGCTTCTCAGGTGAGCAGGCAATCAGAGGGACAGGTGCATTTTATAGCATGTTTCTGCCCAGTATCATAAACAGAGCCATAGTGATATAGTTCACTCAGGCAAAGATCAACACACATGCTGTTACAAGTAATGCTTGATTTTGCTCCAGAAGTCCATCGTTCAAGGGTTTATAGAACAGCTCAGTAAAAATTTGATTAACTTACAGACCAATCAGGTATTTTCTTCCTGCTTTCCTTTCTTTACCTTTCCTTTTCTTGCCCCTCTTCTGAGTTGGTCTTTATTCTATCTTTCTCCTCTAACCCCAGTTCTCCCCACAGGACACAAGTGCCTGTTAACTGTTCTCCCTGTCCTTTCTCTCCTTGAGCAGGCTTAGCTGCTGCACAGATGTTTGCATCACAGCGGTATCTGAGCAGCCTACCAAATCAAGGGCTCCCAGCTTCAACAGTTGACAAATCTGTAGTAAATGAGAGCTGAATAGAGTTTACAGTGTGAAAGGAATGTGGTGAATGAATGGCTGAGGGACAGGAGAGTGGTGAACTCAGTGTGGGGTTGTTACACGTAGTGAGCTAGTCAGACACAGTAGTCAGTGAAATTGCATCTATCATCTGTCTGGCCACTATCTAACAGCAGCTGTCAATAGATGTTATGGCTAAGGTTAAAAAGAGTCCTGAAGTTGGATAATATAGGAGCTCTTCCCGTTCTGACCATGAGATTCTTAATGGGAAACAGGGAAGGCATAGTAAAGGGAATGCATGTAAGCTGAATAGTCTCTTCTAGGCCAGTTTCACAGGAAGGAGAGTATYTTCCCACACCCCCTCCAAGAAAGAGTACCTGGGATGAAGCACTAAGATAGCTGTAGGACAGGTGAAGTATCTGTCATCAGAAGAACAAAGACCAGAGCAAATCTTTCATTAGGACAAAGAGGCCAGGACAGACAAGATTTCAGAGAGCTGTAGTGGTGGGGTGGAATGTCCATGGGTGGAGCTGTAAGAGATATGTGAAGATGGTGGCCCCCATGGAAACATTTTGAGTGCAGTAGAGAAGTGCTGAGCAGCAATACTTGAAGAGGATCAGGTGGCAGGTGGAAAACATGTGATATGATCAGAGATTGGTGGAGAAATTTCAAAGTGTGAACAGCATGTGGATTAATAGATCAGCAAGATCTGTAGTGATAGAGTTGAGACTGAATTGTGCCACTAGGACTGCTGCACAGCTAGCTGAGCAGGTGTTTAAGAAGTGACACAGCCATGGGAAGGACTCACAGAGCAACACACAATGGGAATGAAGAGAGTGTGGGAAAGGCTGATGAGGAAATGAGGACCCTAGTGACTAGGCTTCCAGCTCTTTCAGAGGAGTGGTCTTGTGTCTGGTAGCCTCTTGCTACCAGAAGGGGATCTTTGCATGTAGATCTCACATAAAAGAGATGTGGTTAGAAAGGGGGTCTCTGCAACTCTGTTCCCTCATGAAAACTTCCACAGAGAAAGAAACTGAGAGGTGCTTTCTAGGAGAGTAGAGAGAGAGCAGATACCCTCTCCTGCATGGAAAAATTAGCCTGGAGGAGATCGTTCAGCTTACCTGCTTTGCCTTTGTTACATTCCCTCTACACCCAGGAAGAAATCCTGAAGGATGATGCCAGAGCAGCAACAACGAAGAGATGACCCTAATTTGCCGTAAATCCTCTCCTCCTGGTCCACTTTCCTCTTCTCCACTCCAGTGGCATAGTGGAAGGTCATCTCATGAGAGTGTTGCATCTAGCAGCTTTTCAGAAGATGAAGCACAACTCCTATCCACTGTGGAGTATTGTAAAATCTGGCTAATACCATTTGTGGAGGAAGATTGTTTGGGGTACATTTGTGCTTCAGTAGAGATGAAAATATGTAACATGTGATGCTGTCCAGATGTGGGAAATGCCTTTTTATTTATTCKTGATCTGGAGAAAGTATGAATGAAAGTAAATATTGTCTGCATCAGAAGAGATTTCTGGCACAAGCTTAATATGGGCTTCTCAGGAAGGTATGAGAGGAAAATATAAAATGAAACATGGATGTTTATAATTGAAGAACATTTTCCCCAGGGGATCATATCACTTTTTTTTTTAATGAAAATTCAGTCAACTAGATATTTAGTTAGCCCAAGGAAATGTTTTCAGTTATCAATTAAAGAGAGTATGTGTGTTCTGTTGCTTGAAGATGCCATATCTTAAAATGAATCAGGATGCTGGATAATTATCACTTTACTCTTTATTAAATTGCTGCTTTTCCTCCAGCAGTGGCTGTAGCAGCTGTTCAGCCACATTCATTAACTTGTAGAGTAAAACTTTTATTCTAACCACAAATACTAGGACTAAGGTTATTTTTTTAGAGTTAGTTTTTCAGCTGGTATTTGAATACTGGAAACACTAGGTGTTTAATTCATTTCGTGTTTAAATACTGTTTCCCATAAAGACACATTTCTAAATACGAGTTAAGTTTAGAATGGACTTATAAATTTTCTTTCAGTGCTATTGTAAACACCTGTATTGTTGAGAGTTTACAGTAAAAAATACAAAATGGATGGTGGCTTATTAAAACAAATGAATTAGGAATGAAGAATATTTTCCAAAAAGCATTTTTACATGAAAAAGATGCTCTTTCCTGAACATTAACAGGGCAGGACTCATAAAATTATGTCATATATTGAACATTCAGTTGGGATTTAGGCCAATGCACAGTTCTCCTGCTGTAGATGAAAAGACTTTTCARTACACGGGTCAAGGTGTGATTTCATTGTCTTTTCCAGTTGTAGACTGTTTCAAAACTTGGTGGTCCTAGAATGCCTAGGGATAATGGTGCAGAACTATGAGGACACACACACACATACACACACACAAAATCAGCTGTAATATTTGCCAGTATCTCTGTGTGATAGTAGCTATGAAAATTTTGTAAGCATACCTTTTTCAGTGCCTAGGTCTGGGCTATAGTCCTGGTCACTACATCCCACATTCACATGCTAACTCTTGGCCATCCTTCCTCTCAGCCCCCCAGAATTAGTTCTAAGCCCCATTTAAGAATGGACCTCATAGGATCCATAAGTTGAGTTTCTGAAGTGTTTCTGAGAACACTGCTACATAGTTTCAAATCTGTAGAATGAAGGTTTGATGCTAAATTGGGTGCCTACATGTGGTACTTGGTGAAGTTGAAGGTCAGTATGGAAGGAAAAAGGATTTGAGGAAACTCTCCAACCATAAGCACACAATAAGGTACTTTAAGAGTTAGGTTATCATTAAATACATTTCTGCTTTATTGCTAAAATATAACACTGTTTTACTTCGAAAATTAGCAACTTTAGAGAAAATTATAAGAATACAAATCTTAAATTGATTGGCCTTGCTGAAAGGAACAATCACAGAATAAAATAGTTGAGGTTGGAAGGCACCTCTAGGGATTGTCTAGTCCAACCCCCCTGCTCAATCAGGGTCAGCTACAGCAGGTTGCCCAAGACCATGCCCAGTCGAGTTTTGAATATCTCTAAGGTTGGAGACTCCACAAACTCTTCAGGCAACCTGTTCCAGTGTTTGACCACCCTGACAGTAGAAATGTCTCTTCTTATGTTTAAATGGAATTTCCTGTATGTCAAATTTGTCCCGTTGTCTTTTGTCCTGTCACTGGGCACCAATAAGAAGAGTCTGTTTTCATCTTCTTTGCTCCCCCTCCACCCCTGTCTGGTATTTATACACACTGATAAGATCCCCCTGAGCCTTCTCTTTTCCAGGCTGAACAGTCCCAACTGTCTCAGCCTCTCCTCATATGAGAGATGCTCCAGTCCCTAAATCATCTGTGTGGCCCTTCACTTGCCTCATTCCAATATGTCCCTGTCTCTTGTACTGGGTAGCCCAGCACCGGACCCAGCACTCCAGATATGTCTCACCAGGTCTGAGTAGAGGGGAAGGATCACCTCCCTCAACCTGCTGACATCAGCCCAGTAGGCTGTTGGCCTTCTTTGCTGCAAGGGCACATTGCTGGCCCGTGGTCAGTTTGGTGCCCACCAGGCCCCCCAGGGCCTTCTCTGCAAAGCTGCTCTCCGTCTGGCCAGCCCCAGCCTGTACAGGTGCATGGGGTTGTTCCTCCCCGGGAGCAGGACTTTGCACTACCCTATGCTGAACTTCAAGAGAACAAAGACATTGAAACAACAGGTAGTGAGACTCACTGGAACTGAAGTTTGTTGAATTGGACAGAGTATGTTGAACATTAAGTAAAACTAAAGGATCCACTTGTAAAGTGTCAGCAGCAAAAGTTTCCTGGGGGAAATCCTGGGGTTAAATCTTGCCATTCTGTAGATGGCAGCCTGGGAACTAGTTTGTTGAATTGTTAATGTTAGACCTCCAAAATGAGATTTGGGCTTCTGATTAAGTAGCTTAAGTTTGAAAGTGCTGGAAGTCTGCGGGTCCCATTCCATGAGGTGGAATTTTGGCATGACACGTGCTTGTTAATGTTGGGCTACTTGTAGATGCTAAAATAATGTGGTTAGGGTCCCARCTAGGCTCCTTTTTTGAAAGCTGTAAGCTAAACTTTTTAAAAAAAAAAGCTTAAAGAACAATTTTTGGCTTATGCATGCACATACCCAGATAGACCTAACTGTAGTGCAGCTTTTTCAAAAACTGAAATCTCAACAATCCAACTTTCCTGGCATTCACAGACAGTGCTCTAAGGCTGTTTGACATGTTCAGTCCAAGCTAAGGTATTGTGCATGCAATAAAAGACCTCTCCTTGTTCTCAAACTTAGTTGTGAAGGAGTGTCTAACAAGTGCAGGCAAGTTTTTCATTGTGTGTTTTCAGCTTAACTGGGGTTTGAAAATGGATAAACCTAATTGCAATGTAGAAAAGAGAATWAAAAAAAAGAGAGAAAAAGAGTCTAAAGGGTTATGAATAAGCATCTACTCACATTTTAAGGTCATGATTGTTAAAGATAGTAAGATACACAAATATTGTATGCTATTAAAAATTTATACATTGATGTTGGCCAAACTTTTTTTCTGAGAACATCAGTTCTCAAAGAAAACTGTTCAACAGGCCTGAAAGAGGTCTCTTTTGCAGACTATCCAAATGCACTGTTGAGTTTGTGAACCAAAAGTGTAATGCAGGAATGCCTACTAGAGAAGCTCTCTTGCTAAAATGGCTCAAAATTGCTGACAGTCCCAGTACACCTTCATCTTAGTTCAAAGTTAGCCTAGGATGATGCAGGAACATGATGCATCAGACCACTTACTTTTGCCTGTTCCAAGTGATCTCAGTTAAAAACAGATTTCTTTCTTATGTCACATTCTCTGTTTACAAAAACGGCAAAATTACCCACCAAGTCAGACAGGCAATGCTGATACGTCAGTTGTGTTTTCTGCTCTATCGCCTTTAAATAAAATTCATGATAAATCTTTGTGTATAAAGACTACCGAAAATGAAAAAGATATATATACTGTTGGCTAGCTTAGGACCACTGTTTCTGTATATTGTTTTAAAGTGTAACACAATGCCCAAAGAATGGAGATTTCTTGGCATAGTAATGTATATTCAGAAGAAAAAAAAAAACAACATTGGCTGGAGGTGGAACTCGTTTTTAACTGTTTGGAGCTGGTAGGGGGAAGACGACGGGGAGCATACGGGGGATGGCTATCTTTCACAGACATTTGACTGACGCTGTGAAAAGCCAAGTTTGTGCGCAGGAGGCATGACTTCACAGCTCTGCATTTCACATGCTGCTGTCAACAAATCCTTCCAAGAGAAGCAGCCCAGAAGCAGACAGGGTTGCTGCTCACCAGTACTCACACCCTAACACCATCTGGTGAACACAAGAAACTCTCTGGGAGCGCTTCGTGCGAGTGGGTTCGGCAAGCACAGGCTGTAATCTCACCTGGAATTACTGTAAAATGCTTCCAGCTGCCGTTCTATCGAAACATAATGAAGAAAGGGAAAATATCTAGGAGAGCTTTGATACTATAAAAAGTATATTCTTATGCAAATGGGCAACCTCATATTTGTATTGAACTGTTCTTATCCAGGGAGATTTTGATTCAATGCATTACACAATCCTGGGGCAAAAGCAACAGTATATTTTCTTAAAGATTTGAGGTTGTATGCTTTTAACAGACCTTTGTTTAATTTTATTTCTGTTCTCTGAAAAGCAGGGGTTTTCTTAGATTTATCTTAAAATGAGATCAGTATGATTCAGACATCTCTGGACCTTTCAGGGCAGACCTGGCACAGGCTGCAGAGACTTGAATATGTCTGAACTTATGTCTCTGTGTATTGAAGGCTTTACTGTCTTTCGCTTTCCCCAAAATTCCAGTTTGTAGAACAGGTGATTGAGTGCATTTTTTGTGCCTAAAATAGTGAAAAAAAGTTGATGCATTGCAAGGAACAGAGGGCCTTTGTGTCATCATAAAATAGCTTTTAGCAAAAATTTTTAATAATCAGACTTCTGATGTTTTCTAAAATTTCRTCATTCTCTTTTTGTTATTGAATTTGCCTACCAGCACAAGCACTAGGAAATATCTRTTGAAATCCTTACGTTTTTTTTCTGACATGGGAAGTTCATCTTTGGACAGTAGTGTTGTTTTTATTTTTCCCCTTTCAGATTCACTGCTAGCAATTTAATGCATGTTTAGCTGTAAACTAACATATGACTCATTCTCTAGATGAGAGTTTGAAAGTGGAATCTTTATATCCCTCACTTGTTATTGATTTGCTTGCATTTTAATGTTTCAAGATTGCTTTTTATAATAAAAAAGGCTATAGGAGCAACATGATAGCTTTCCAGAATTGTTGAGCTTTGCATTAGTATTAACCATAAAAGCCACTGTTAAGAAAAATGTCTGCTCATCTTTGAAAAGTCCTGAAATTTTTAGTGAATTTGGATTTGAAAAATTGTGGGAATAGCTTTTTCTGTTCTCCTATTACCAATCTTTTGGATAAATTGGCAATTCATGAGAGGAAATTTGGAAAATTTCCAGAAAACTAGTAGCCTGGAAAACACTGGAAAAAGCACTAGAGGGCAAATAGTATTACAGGAGGATTTGGGTGCTTTTTACATTTAAATACCCAGTATTGCTTTAATGCTTCTCTGAATCAGTCATTTTCATGTAATTTCAGCAGCAGAAAAATTAGGCTAAATGCTTTTGAAAATAGGACCACTACTCTCCACATATTTTAAGTTCTCTGATCAGAACAGCAGTTTAAATGTTAAGTTTACTGACTTAATCATAAAATGTTGCAATACAGGATCAAATACAATCAAGAACAAGGAATCGAAACCAGAGATTTCAGATGCATTATTTCCTCTACGAGAAATCTTCTACCAGAAATTTTTTTTACATATATTGGGTTGAAGCAGATGAATTTATAAATTTCTCTAATCCGTATAGAAAAGTTTACAAAATATCCATGCTGTACTGGAGTTTTTAACAGAAGAAGCTGTATTCTTACTTTTCTCTCATAAAAAATGATTTTCCAGGTTTTATTACAACACATGCCTTGCATAAAGTCTATCTGTATGGCTTGCTGTCCAAGGGCAGCACTTCAGGCATCAAAATGTTAAAACTGTGGCCAATCATATGGTTTATCATGACTGTGACGATATTTGGTATTTCTCTATGAGCCACAGGTTCTGAAGTCATGTGAAATTATGAGTTTTCAGCTTTCATTAAGCAATAAAAGATAAGTTTCTGACCCGTCATGGTTTGGAGAGAACAGCTTGGAAATGTGACTCTAACAACAGAAAAATCAGAAAGCAAATTAATCTCTTATATTGGTTTTTCACCCAGTCTTATGATTTTGTGGAAAGGAGTCTGGCTCTCATCTTCTGCTGAGACTGGCAATATTGTCAGTATTCTGTGATCTCTGGCAGTGTATTTATTGTTAGGGTCTCAAATTTTATAGAAAAATAAAACTGTTGATAGGTATAATGAGGGTAGAAATAGGGAAAAGGGAGAGAGTACATATAAAGATAATTGTGTTTGTGTTAAAAAGCATCTATTTCTAAATATGGCTTGAAATTTCCTTTTGGCAGGATTATGTATATGTGTATATATAAATATATTTGCATGTGTACATATAAGCACATATATATATGTATATGTGTGTGTATCTTTGTACAAACATATAAGTGGTCTTGCAGATGAAGAGACAAATGTGCATGAGATTGTGAGTATTAGATTTATTGCAACAACTTTGATACAACTCAGAGTGCTTAGTGCACATGTAGGATTCCTGTCCTTTTGATATTCAGTGCTCTGTTTCACGTGATACATCCAAACTCGTCTCCTCCAGCCAGGAAAGAAAAGTGCAGGACAAAGTTTTTCTGTAATTATACATGTAATAAACCACTTTGATATTTCTTTAGGAGCAGTTAACTGAGAACACCCATAAGCTTAGATCCAGCAATCTACTATTTTAAGATTGCCCCGAGCAAGTTAATTTTAGGTTTAGTGCTTTGCAATTTAACTAGAGAACTGCACCATTTTAAGATTCAGTTTTGCAGATCTTAAGATGATCTTCTTCAAGTTTATTATTATTTATAGTTGAAGCATGTTTAATAATTTGCTATGTGCATAAAACTACTACTGCAATCCCAGTTTAGCGAATGGTAGTTGACAGCATTTTTGTTTTGTCTCCTGGGGTGTTTTAGAGATGCTGTATTGTGATCCTGCTCTGATCTTAGTATGATCCACCCAGAAGTTAAAGAGTAATACCCTCTCCAAACACATCCCCACCAGAAACGTCAGTGTATAGTTTTATTGTTCAAAGCAGTGATTTTGAAACTGGCCTGCAGCCTCTGGGGTTTGGGGATTACTGTGAGGGGCCAGTAAAAGGCAACTAGGAAAAGAAAGGCTGTAGTCGGTAGGCTTCAGTTCATTATACAGGACCCACACCTCCCGAKGACGTTTGCTAGAGGTCTGCAAATTGACAAAGGCTGAGAACTTCCCGTTCCGTGTTTCTGGAGCGTGTCCTTCTGCCCTGACGACAAGCCGGAGCCGGGCGGTGGTGAGGAGCAGGGAGCCCCATGGGCACATGTTCCCTCCCCAGCCGGAGGTTCCAGCACYCTGAGCTTCCGCGAGCCCTCCCTCTCCACCGCAGCTGAAATCAGCCCTTTCGGGTCGTGCAGCTTAAATAGGCGGTGGGAGCCCGCCTGGCTGGTTTTGAATGTAGCGGAGTAGGAAGTGTTCACTGTCCGCATTGCTAATTGGGCTGGCCTCTGGCTAAGTGAGCAGTGATAAACACCTGGGTGTTCAAATCTGGAGGAAAACGTCCGTCCACAGCCTAAGAAAACCCATGCAGTAAGCTGATGTTATGGTCCAAACGCTGCCACAAATAATAGCTCTGCTTTCAGCATTGGTCCCATTTTGGAGAATGTGCGATTTCTATGCAGGTGCTTCTGGCTCCTACAGGAGGAGTCGGATGTGGCAGCACACCGCTCTCCTGCTCTGACAATTCAGCAACTGTTCACCCCTTCCAAAATATTTGTAAGTTATCTAAAAATTAGATGCTGAGTTGCACTTATCTGAGCATATGAAGAGGCTGGAGGAGGCAGCAGAGGAAGGATTAACCATTTGCGTTTCTTACTTTAAATGAACTAGAAACGTCAGTCATGTCTGAGCAGCACGTTAATGAGGCTGTTCTGAGTTTGACATGGAAATCCAACTTTTTGTAGCACTGACATTCTTGCAGCCATCCTCCAGATGTGGGGACCCCATGGCGTTAAATTTAGGTCTCCTTGGTCACTTGGAAACCTGTTTATATGAAGGTATCTTTCCAAACAAAAAGATTGTGCTGGACTAGCTCTAACACTTGTAGTGCAAGGTACAGACTTGCTTTATCTGCCTGCAGGGTGCCTTGCAGACAGATTACATCCCAGAGGAAACTCTCTGGTTAAGTTTCATTAGATCCAGTGAGACAGAAAAAAACGGGAGGAAAAAGTGAGCAGGATGAAGGCCTGAGTGTCTTTGGCTGCATCTTACCATAATAAGTAAAGCTTATGCCATTAAAAAAAAAAAAAAAA
>NW_020447475.1:431687-475930 GCF_003343035.1 Apteryx rowi | reverse complement strand
AAAAAAAAAAAAAAAAGAGCAAGGAAAACGTCTAAGGAAACACATTTAAACAGCTAAAGATGAGTCAGCATACAGGAAACTAATTCACATGACTGGTGAGTACAGTGACAAGATTATCAGTAAATCTTTTTTCCCAGTTTTCCTCTCCCCCCTCTTCCCCTAAATTACAGTTTAATGACTCTGCCTTAAAAAAAATACCCGGTGAATTAAGTATGAAGCCTGTCACTTTCCTGGAGCCTTAAATTTCCAGGTATCCTACAGAGAGGATGTCTCTCTTCCCCAGGAGCCACTGAGGCATGGAGGGACTTGCCCTGTAGGCTGGGGGACGTTTTAAATCTCCAGGCATGTATTAAAGCTCACTTGCTAGTCATTAGGTTCAGAAAAGAATAACTTTGATTTCACAGTGAGTATTTTCAAGGGCAATTTTTTTAGCGGTGCACAGAAAGGATTTTCATCTCTTTCAGTCTGGAGTATTTAAGTGAAAATGTGAGACTGTGGGGTCTGGATTCAGACCATCTGTTGAGGCACCTAATACCAAGGACAACTGCACTGCTAATTTAGGAGCCATCATTAATTTAGGGATCTTAAAGTAATTAAGGGTAATTAATAATCATCCCTAATTAAGGAATAAATTAGGTGGGATAAATCCAATTGTAAGGTCAGACTCTGGTTGACCTGATTTCTGTATGTAATGGAGGAAAGGGGTCTGAAGGTGCCTTCCAGTTCCCTTCCGATGGTCTCATGTAATGTGCCTTGCTTAGCTGCTGATGCCAAAATCTTTGCATCCCTATTTCTAGCCATGCTTGCATCCTACACAGGTTGCAGAGAACAGCTCAATGTTCATCTGAGCTGAAGTGATCCCTTGATAGTTCCAGCCACTGCTCAGAGGTACCAAACTGCCCGAGCAGAGAGCCCAACCGATGAGTCCCTGAGCCTGGGCTGCATCAGCACCAGGAGAAGTGCTTCTTTCGCTCTTTCCCCCACCCCTGCAACTGTTCAGGTTTGAGCTCCGTTGCAGAGGGAGGGCTGGTACTGCTGCTTCCTTTGCAGAAGCCATTGTAAAGATGGTAGGAAAATGCCATGCTCCCAGACTGTCAGCCTGGTGTCTTTCACAAGAGGTAATCTTTTACTGGGGAAGTGGGGAGCTGTTTTTTTTTTTCGTTTTTCCTTTGTCAGAGTTGCAATATATTTGGTAGAAGGGTTGGAACTGCGTGCACTGGCAAGCCTGCCACGCTAATCCTCACGGGATGCCCAGCTGCCTGCTTTCCCCAGTACGTGGTGTTCAGCAGCGTAGGCTGACTGTGAGGCAACTTGAGCCAACACCCTGAGTATTTAATATTCTTGACATAACTTGATTCCAGGAATGACTAATGCCAAATCTGCTTTAACTTTTCTCCTTCCTCGTTTGCACTTTGAGCTTTATTCACCTGGATTTTGGGCTCCTGATCCAAGTTTGTGAAGGCAAGCCACGGTTCAGGAAGGCAGGTGTGGCTTGCTCCTTTGTTCCAGCACGGAGCCCTGAAATAGTAACGAAGGGAAAGCAAAGAAGGCTTTCAGTTGAAAGGAGATGCATCAGCGCAAAATCGATATTTGATAATGTCCATCAGCCTGTTCAAGCAAAGCTCCTACTGACCATAAATTCAAGCCCTAGGCCGAACCTTGTTAACACACACTGATGGAGATTTCCAAGGGGGACTCCTAGTGCTGTATTTTCAAGCCCTTAGTCAGGTACCTAAATAAGTGGCCTGATTTTCAAAGGTAACAACGCTACCCCTTTCTGCTCAAGCTTTAATACAGTTGTTTGAAATTGTTGGGAGCTGCTGAAGGTCTGTCATTCTCAAAAAAAAAAAACAAAAAAAACCCCCTAATCTTTCGAAAATCCTGTTTTGCATTGGTGAGGCACAAAATTATGATTTCTGCTCACCTCCAAGCAAAGGGTAATAGAGATGTTACATTACTCTAATCTCACTGATGACTATTTTTACAAAACAGACTATAGTGCATTTACTAGTACATGATGAAGGAGCATAAATAATTTAAACAACAGTTGTCAAAATAAATGAGCAAAGTGCATTTTGTGATAAATTACACTGCTTTTTTAATGTGTTTCTCAGTTGCAAAATTCAGTGATTTGCAATGGATCTCCCAAACATTAAAGTGAATTAGCAAACCTCTACTCTATTAGCCATAATTTTAATCTTAACTAGAAAGGAATTATTTAGTACTATTTTGGCAGGGGTTCCTCCATAATATTCTTTTACAGCCACAATCTTACAGTGTAGTATAAGTTATGTATGTGTCCTGGTGATTTTAGAGCTGAAAGCTGATTATGAACAGTAAAGAATTTGAGCTAGCATAAAGATATAATTGTTTTAAATAGAGTTTAGCAACAATTCATATTGTTGGCTGCTTTGGTCTTTCCTTTGGTATGCAAGTGTTAACCAAATTTATACTTGCTTAAGGAGAGCTTAATAAGAAGTTATTTTTTTAAGGCCCAGTATCAACATTAATGTATATCCAAGGCATACATCTGCTTAATTTGTCTGCTAGCTTGTGTCTAGTTTAGAATTTACATGCTGAAACTCCATTGCCATGGGTCTTTTTTTCTTTTTTTTTTTTTCATCTACATCTAGGCTTGTTCTCCTTTACAGAATCACAGAATCACAGAATGGTTGAGGTTGGGAGGGACCTCTGGAGATCATCTAAGTCCAGCTCCCCTGCTCAAGCAGGGTCACCTAGAGCACTTTGCACAGG
Source organism: Apteryx rowi (assembly GCF_003343035.1). Lineage (NCBI taxonomy): Eukaryota > Metazoa > Chordata > Aves > Apterygiformes > Apterygidae > Apteryx > Apteryx rowi. The sequence continues at coordinate 473,176 of NW_020447475.1, read as the reverse complement.
ATCACATCCAGGCGGGTTTTGAATATCTCCAGAGAAGGAGACGCCACCACCTCTCTGGGCAACCTGTKCCAGTGCTCTGTCACCCTCACASTRAARAAGTTTTTCCTCATGTTCAGATGGAASTGTCTGTGTTTCAGTTTGTGCCCGTTGCCTCGCGTCCTGTCGCTGGGCACCACTGAAAAGAGTCTGGCTCCATCCTCTCGACACCCTCCCTTTAGATACTTGTACACRTTRATAAGACCCCCTCTCAATTGTCTCTTCTCCAGGCTGAACAGGCCCAGCTCTCTCAGCCTTTCCTCATAAGAGAGATGCTCCAGTCCCCTAATCATCTTTGTGGCCCTCCGCTGGACTTGCTTCAGTAGTGCCATGTCTCTCTTGTACTGGGGAGCCCAGAACTGGAGTTACTTAGGATTGTTCCTTTCTCCTGAAGATAAAGGCGGCTGCCAAGGTTGCATCTCTGCAAATCAGAACTGAAGTCACTTTTCCCTACCCTTTTGTGGGTACCTGTGATGTTTTTTTTGTTGTTTTGGGTTGAGATTATTTAAATAGAAAAAAAATGTGGCTGAAAACCCACAAAAATTGGTAGAAGGCTTCAGGTACACTGATGATAATTGAAGTATTTTTTTAAGCGTTTGATTTGCATGGACTAGTTATGGAGATGGTGGTATGTTTTTAAATAAATGAGCCCTGGTTAAGTATCACTGTCCATTTAGTCTTGCCTTCGAATCAAAGAGCAAACTTCCTCTAAGTGTTACCCAGAATGAGGAGAGACAAAAGAAGAACAGTTAAATGAAAACTTTTAGGGATAAGTCTGGTATGCATCATCACACACAAAGGATGAACTGGAGCAGGGGAAAATATTTTTCGTTGGAACTGCTGGCAATGTGGGTGTATGCAGAAATAAGTGCCAACACAGAGAGACAAGACAAATAGGATACCAATGGAAGTAAGTAATAATTAAATGGACAACTTTGTTTAAAAGGGATGTTTTCCTGATTCATCCCCACTGGTCAGACATGCCTGCAGCTACACTAGTGTCCATGTTCATTCCATAGGCCCACATGGCATCTTCAGAAGGGCTGAGATTTTTTTTGTCCTGGTTCTTGTCTCGTCAACATCAAAAAGGCCTTTGTTTTTGAAAATTAACCTCAAAAACAAGCCTTTCATTTGAAGGTACAAATGGGATCCTCCTCCAGTCTAAATATCCTACCTACTTTGATATTAAGCTTAATATTTCTACTGGAGCAAGAGATTGATAGGTCATATAATTTGATTCCACATTCACTATTAAAAGGCTCAAAGTTTGCAGAACTTCCAAAGGTGGGACATGGGAAAAGAATGTCTGATAATACTGGAAACCAGCTAATGGCTAACCCTGCTTCAGCAGGGTTACAGGTGTAAGGATGAGGCTTTCAGGTCCCCAAGAAGCATCAGAGAAGAAGTTGCTAATTCCTCATTCATAGTGCATGTATATATGCATACATAATTCTGTGCATAAATTTTGTCCCTTTCTTACACTAAACAAGTACTGTGGGGTCGGGAGGCAACACCATAAAGTCCAAAGAGTGATAATGATTGGGAGCTACTGTCTGTTTAGGATGTCTGTTGCTTCTGGGTGCAGAGAGCTCCATTAGCCCCAGTAAGAGTAGACCAAGATGACTTGCAAGTCCAAGAATCAAAACAGGTATAGAGAATTAACAGGGAAAATCGTCAACAGAGGACAACTCATGTTCCAGTCCTCAAAATCTTTTGTCTGGTCCTTAAAATCTCAAATAAAAGTTTTAACACAACTTACTGCCAGCACTAGAATTAGCAGTGGTTTGCCAGAACTTAGTATTAAGTAAAGGGCCTTGACTGTTCCCAGCCAAGTCAGTAATTTTGCTACTGTGCAGAGAAGTCAGCAGCAGCTAAAAGGCAGTCAGGATCTTCCATAGAAAAAAACCAGGGAGTCTGTTTTTCACCTTTCTAGTGGTTGCCATGGTGCATCATCTTCAAAAGGCATAGTTTCCAAACTAATTCTGTCTCTCACAATCAAATCCTGTAAAACATTTTTAGAGTGTGTTATTACTCATAAGTGTGTAAAAATGGCACTGCCTTACTCAAAAATCTATTCCCTGTGTGTATTCAGATTCATGATCGCAGCCTTGATTGACTAAAATAGTTTTGTTGCTTTTTTTTCCCCTTAGCTCTGTAGAACCAGCACAGCTGACATTTCATCTACTCACTTGTTAACTAAGGTCCAGATTCATCCCATCTACCTTCAGGTGCCTACCAGGTCTCTTCGTGCTCTCTTTCTCTGGTCAGCTGAAGCAGTACTAATGTCCCGAGAGTGATAAGGTTTGGGTTTGGGGACAGGAGGCCGGTGACTGTCTCTCTCCTCTGACTGCATAGAGAGGCTACAGATATAATTTAGGTAACAGCAGAAGGTGTCTAAAAATGGTTGGATGAATCTGGGCCACACTTTCATATGCAAGGCCTTTGTTGGTACCACAGACAAAAAATATCAAGCATAGTAGTTACACTTTGGGTTGRATATGTTGTATAATATAAGTAGCTAACTTTGCATGGTGGGGGAACTGATATTTTAAAACAATTAGCTACTTTCACATTCAGTGGTACTTTCAGCCTAGTCTGTGGTAGATGACTCAACATGGTTTCAAAGCAGACCCACATCCTCACCACAGATTTTAAAGAACATATGGAAAAGCCCAATGATGTTCTGAGTGTCAGGAGTACAGAAGATTGTGCCGTAGCCTTGGCTTTAATGKGGAAGTCTATCAAGCCTTCCAGGAAACTCGTGGAGGCTGCTATGGAGGTTTCAGTAGCGGTATCTCAAACACGGGGAGAAAATGTGGTCTCAAAACTCTTTTTCATGTTAAGTCTGGTGAACTGGAGTTTTGTAAAGATATTAGCCACTCAATCATGAGCTCATGTCTTAGACAGTTGTCCTGCAGGCAGTCCTGCTCCCTGGGAGTAGGGGTCATTTTCTTTAAAGGTTATTGGAAATGATGCCTCAGCATGGTGGCATGGATGAGGTGCTGTTGGAAGTGTCGCTGAATCTGAAGAATGTAGGTATTTAGTCATAATCGCTTGTGGTTATTTTATATATATATATATATATATATATAGTCACAATAGATTTTGTGGTACATACATATATAAAATATATATGTTTTGATATTTTTCATGACATTTTAGCAAGAATTACACTTAAAAACACCACATGCTGGCACACCAGAGATGATGGCTCCCTAATAATGGACGCAACAAACTCCTTTGTTTATGGACAATTGAATATACAATTATGCAGTTGGTTTGTAAACTACTCTAACACCCACTTAAATGAACAGCACTCTATAAAAGCAAGATAATCACCCTTTATCAAAAATTATTTTAAAAAATAATGTACATATATAGGCTTTTATTTCCTTATCTTCTACTTCAACTCAAAAMCAATGTATTTAATTAAATTGAAAAATTTGTTGTTAGCTAAATTTAAATATCAGCACTATAACCACAGTGCATATTTTTTCCACATAGTTTCATTACAAATGGCATATGTCCCATTTGTCTAATCCCTATTTCTGTGATTACAAAATAGCCATGTTATATAAAAACAACTAAATTATATATTTGCATACAGTACTGCTGTGCCTCTGTGGAAGCCATTTTGAGCTGTTCAATGCTTACAGTTTCTTTCATTTAAATGATTTGTTATTTCACCAGCAGTACTGCAGAGTTGTTCCAGTCTTTTGCTTGAAAATATTTTTTTCATTATTCTACTCTAATTACTGAAAATGAAGTAAATAATGTTTAGTAAAATAAATAATAAAAGATAATAAAAGAAATGTGCATTAGTAGTTCTTCATGCCATTTAAACCTATGCGATTTTTGTAACTTGGATTTCAAAGTCTTTGGGCTTTAGTTAAAGCCAGCCTTTAGTTAAATGCTTGAATAGTGCAGTGGGACCCCGACTCCTGGCTGGGCAGTGACAAAGTAACTCTGCTAAAAATAGTTTGCAGGATTGGGCCCTCTGGTAGTGAAAGAAAAGTCAGAGAATACATAATTTGAACAAAAGCTCTGGTAGTTGCCAGTGGGTCTGCTGTCCCTATTGTTATTTAAGAACAAAATCAGTTGTGCCTGTTACCTGCAGCGCAGTCAGTCCATTCACAAGCTACTGGCTTCATTCTTTATTACCTTTCTAAATGAAGTTAAACATCCATGTTCTTTGGAAGCCCATAGTTAGCATTCAGGGAGACACCCAACACAAATCCATGCTATGAGTACTTCAGTAACAGAGCCGGCTTCTGAGGCTCCTACCACTGCCCACAGCCGTTCTTATCCACTCCCTGCCAAGACCGCTGGAGCTGTAGTGGAGCTGTAAGGAGATCTGTGAAATGAAGTGGTTTAACACAAGTATTGCTCTTCAGGTTTGTTTTTCACATCAGATTATTTCACAGCTCTGCTGTACTGTCGTACAGCAGGGTTGGCCCAGCTGAAGGGCAGTGATACCTGCTGGAGGAAGGGAAAGAAAAATCGGAGGACTAGGGCCGTCCCCACTGTGGCATGATTCATGACATAGAATTGTGCTCCCAGTATTATATAAATGTGCTGGAAGCAGATCCATGCTTTTCATTGCGCAGGTAGAAGGGGAGTCTCTTTCCATTGCATGAAGGCACAAAGACAAAACTGGCTTGGTCTGTGATCAGAGAAGCTGCTGTTAGGCATCCTGAAAGGACACCAAATGTGCATACTCCAAAAGCAGATGTCAGGGAAATATTCTCAAAATGCCATGTGGAGTTGGCACAGATAAGGATATTCCAAATCTCAGCATTGCATAAATAATATACTTTTACATGGGAAACTAGAATGGGAAGAACCAATGTCCAAAATTTGCTTTCCAGCAGAGAAGTGCAAAACTTTGGGATCACCTCTTTTGTATAGCAGGCTCAGAAGTTTTGCCTTTTAACCAGAGATATCACAGGTTATTTGCTGGTTGAATTCTTGAGAATTTGAATCAAAACCAAAAAGCTTTTTTTTTTTCAGAACATTTGTTTTCTACATAGAGACAATAGTATCTGCAAGATGACAATCGGATGGATTTCCTTAGCTTCCGACTGATCACAGAATCACAGAATGGCTGAGGTTAGAAGGGACCTCTGGAGATCATCTAGTCCAATCCTCCTGTTCAAGCAAAGTCACCTAGAGCACATTGCACAGGAGAGACACAGACCTACTGGAATGACTCCAGCAGAGGTCTACTGAGATGATAAGGGATTGGAGCATCTCTCATATGAGGAAAGGTTGAGAGAGCTGGGACTGTTCAGCCTGGAGAAGAGACARTTGAGAGGGGGTCTTATCAACGTGTACAAGTATCTAAAGGGAGGGTGTCAAGAGGATGGAGCCAGACTCTTTTCAGTGGTGCCCAGTGACAGGACGCGAGGCAACGGGCACAAACTGAAACACAGGAAGTTCCATCTGAACATGAGAAAAAACTTCTTCACTGTGAATGTAACAGAGCACTGGCACAGGTTGCCCAGAGAGGTTGTGGAGTCTCCATCCTTGGAGATATTCAAAAGCTGTCTGGACACAATGCTGTACAATGTGCTCTAGATAACCCTGCTTGAGCAGGGGGGTTGGACTAGATGATCTCCAGAGGTCCCTTCCAACCTCAAACACTCTGTGATTCTGTGTTTCTGTGATGACCTTTCAAAGATGATTGAGAGTGGCCTAGCAATGACATCCACCAGCTCCTTCAGCCCTCATGGGGGCATCCCTTCAGGGTCCATGGACTTGTGGATGTCAAGTTTGCTTAAATGATCTCTAACTCAATCCTCCTCCACCAAGGGAAATTCTTCCTTTCTCCAGACTTTCTCCCTGGTGTCCAGGGTCTGGGATTCCTGAGAGCTGGTCTTAGAAGTAAAGACTGATACAAAGAAGGCATTGTCAATCAGGGATGGATGGATTTTTCTTGGCTTCTGACTGATGGTCAGGGTGAATTTATGGCAGCCAATTTAGTCTTGCTGGCTAGAGTAGCCACATCTGTGTGATAGCTATGAACAATATCCATGCACAATGAAGAGAAACCTTTCAACTGTATCAGAAGGGGTAACTTCTTGAGCTGCAGGTCCCACCTAGGTTTGGAATTAATTTCTAGTCTGGAATATAGGCCAAGAGGTCAAAGACAAAAGTTCTTGCTGGCAGGCTGCACTCCAGCCAGAAAAATTAACCAGCATGCTCTGTTAGGTCACGGATACAGTAGTTGCATGGGAGCTTCTAACCAGAGAAAGCTGGAAAAAACTGAGAGGCCTGAGCTGTAGCAGCATGTTGTAGTTATGCCCAAATGAGGTGAGATCATTTTCCTTTGTAATCTCAGAAATGAAAGTAGAAACTGAATGGGAGTGTCATTAAGAAGTCGATATTTAGCATGTTTATAGCTCTTTCAGAGATCTTCAGTCCTCTCCTTGGGGACTGAACTCCAGAATTCTGAAATCCGGGACTCAGAGAAAACCCCTTCTGCAGGGAGATGAGTAAAGTGGCAATTCCTTAAAGTCTCACACTGTAATGAAACACTGGTTTTCTGACAAGACTGCAGTTTAGTTTTGCAACCTCTGCAAGATCACGGTTTTGTTTTTTCCATTTAGGCATTTTATCAGCAAAATGTTTAAATGCACCCTCTCCGGGAACATAGGTTCATCTTGCTAAAATATCAAGGCATGGAGTCTACTAGCTAGATGGTGTTCAACATCCATTTCTTTATGTTGCACCCAGTCTGGTGCAGAGCCTCTAGCCTAAGTAGGGATGAACACTGAATACAAAATCCTTAAAGCGTGGATTGGAGGTGGCAGTGAACTGGCTAAAAATACTAATTGGTGAAGGACAGTCTGTCTGTGTTTATTTTGGGGCAGTCTGTAATAGTGGCTGGGCTCTTGGACCAAATATGAAGGTATGACTACCTGAACAAGCTACTGTGAGGTAATTTGAAGCAAGAGTGTAAATGCTGAATGTGTGTTGCGTGCTCTTACTCAGTGACAGCGTGCTAAGCTGCCTTGCATTTAGCACAGAGTAAGAGCATGCACATGGATAGTTATAGTAAAGCATCTGTTCTGCTGTAAATCCAGATGCTGGTTACCTTGCAGTAATGTGTTCGTGGAGGCATACCCTTAATTATCCTAAATAGACAAATGCATGATGCAAACTGAAGATTTCAGACATATGGACATGCCAGAAGTTTCAAATCTCTTGTGGGTGAGGCTGTAGAAATGTCTTGAGGGGTTACCAGAACTTGTTGCAGCCCTGGATCTGCTTTTGAATGATATGTCAGCACTTGCTTGGGATAAATATTAAAAGACTTGTAGGAATCATCAGAGAAAATTTTCACAACTAACTTAGAAATCAAAGTCTTGTTGACTTTTAATGAGACTTTGGTGTGCAAATCACTTGGGTTTTGGGTTTTTTTTGAAAATCTTGTCCATCTTCTTTCTAGCCAAAATCTGTTTCATGCTCCAGTGGCAGAAATCTTTCCTTCCTTCCTTCCTTCTTTGAAGCAAAAATTTAATTGGGATTTGTATTTTTCTGGCACTGGAAGAAAAATACCACATCCCATTAGATACTTTCCCCTGATTTTTTGAAGCAACTGAAGTTTGTATGCGCATGAATTGCGATAAACTATTTGGCCTGAGATAAAATGGTAAAATTTCTCCTACAGTTGCATATTCCTACCAACCTAATTGTCTACCATGGGTAAAATATGAAAGGTGTTTAATAATAAACAAAGCATTATTTTTGCTTACACGTATTTTACTTTCCCATGGGAATTCCTTAACTATAATGTTGATTTGTTCATATATTGCAAATAGAAATAAAAAGTTAATCAGTGGCAAATCGAAACAATGTGGCAGCATGGACACAATAAATTATTCAGCTGCAAAAAGGTATTAATAGTGCTGAGTAAATCGTTTCTCTAACAAACTTCAGTACTTTGTGGATTGTTTGCAGGAAGCATCTCATTTTATCATCTGTGTCCATAAATATCTAAGATATTCTAAGAAGATTATTCAGTACGTAAGTTCTGTGTCAAATTCCAATATCCAAGACCTCAAAGGAGTTTAGGGATCTTATCCTTTGCTGGAGTCTATATCATTTTTGATTTCAGTAGAAGTGTAAGCATTAAACATACTAATCCTGAGCATTGTGGTACCTACATTTTACATGCTAATTGGAATTTGTAACAATCAAATTAAGCATTAACTTGCAATTCCTGTCACCTCTTGCTTGCTATTTAATTGCTGGATACCTACTCTGAGCTAGTTGTTTTGATAATCAATGGCGAGAGGAACTTCCAAAGAATAAGTCATCCAATATGAGATGTACTGTAGGATAAATACAGTGGATCATTCTTCCAAGCGGCCTGTGTTTCTCCACTGATTGCAGAAAAAGCCTAGATAACTAGCTTACCCTGGTTGCCTGTCTAGAATAGAAGTGAGTTTGTTTGTGTAAAGACCTGGTGAACTTCAGAGTCAGGGTCAAGTGAGCTGGCGCTCTGTGGAGGGAGTTACTTCTCATAGCTCAACAAATCCAGGGATACATTTTCATATCCTGCTTTTGTGATATACATTTAGTCTATGTTGCAGTTTGCAGTTATGTGTAGAAATGGCCAGGTAGCTTGAAACAAGCTACTTAAACCAGTTTAATCATTTGAGATTCTGAGAATCATCTCAGAAATCCATGCAAGTTTATATTCTTACATCTCTAACCTTAAAGACAAGCTCCCAGGTGGGAAGGAGATAGAGTCTGAGTACCTTCTACTGATGCTGTTCCACTTTGTGAAGAATACTGATGTATTTATTTAGCTAAAAAACAAAGGGAAGTCTAGCGGTCCATGATATGGCAGATAAGGCTTTCATCTTCACCACTGAGTTTGAGTCCCTGCTTTGCTGCATATTTCACTGTCTTGAATCCCTCAGCCCATATGGTATGTTCTGCGACATTTAGCCCCCAAAAACTCTGTTTGAGGTGTGGAGATGCCCTTCTGTCTGGATTTTAAAGGCCAGTTTTCTACCTGGTGTTGAATTATTTTCTGCCAATAAGTACATTGGTTCTATCCCTGACTTAGGCTGGCTATGTCTATCCTGCAGCACCCAAGAGCACTTCCCAGTCCCCTGAGTCGGATGCTCAGCCTGGCCAGGTGATGAGCGTGCGTGAGGGTGAGAACAGGGAGTGTGCCCTCTCCCAGACACGTGTGCTTCCCTTGGAAGGAAAGCTGGCTTTGCAGGCACCGAGGAAGATGTGGCGGGGAATAACCCAGCAGGTCCTGTAATCTGCCCCACAGGGCCCACCTGCCACCTATTACAAACACAGCTCATATTGCTCTAGTTTTTGGGGAGGGGACATTAAACAAGTCTGGTTGCTTGGTTGGCAGCAACCAAATTAGCAATCAATCATCTCTGCAGAATACAGAAAAGACACTGTGGTCTGAAACCATTTTAATATGTTTCTATGTCATTGTGTTTTCAGGAACATGCCTGCATGATGCAAAAGGAGACAGAGTAATATGCAAGTGCTTTGGATAGCTTCCAAACTAAAATAATAGGAAAGGGGCAGATCAGGGTAAAACAGAATTTGCAACTGATCTGAGGGTTCCTGTGCTGAGTTGGTTATTACTCCCCAAAAACCTAAGCAACTGAACATCTCATGCCTTCTGGACACTGGCTAGATACTCTTTTTTCATACCTGGCTTGTTTTCATGAATCACTTCTGTACTTGGCTCTGTGGCCAATACCGCTCACAGAATTTCAGGCCTTAGACTTCACGCCTGGCTTAGGAATTTCTTTGATACATGCAGCCCATCCTTCATTATCAAGCCCTTCAGCAGAGGTAGTGTTACTGGTATCTGTTTTATGAGGAAAAGGTGTGTGTGTGGGGGGGTGTCCTGCTACTGTGCTGGGATCAGCCTAACAGAATGGGGGCAAATGACTGTTTTTCAGGAGGAGGTGAGACAGCAAAGGAAGGGTAACGTGCACCTTTCGGAATTTTGTCAGATTGTTGCCTGGAGAGTCAGGGCTAAAGGTAGTGGCGACCTGCACATAAATGCACCAAATCCTGCTAAGTGCTCTGAAGAAGCAGATCTGAAAAAAACATCTTAAATCAAACATTCATAGTCAATGATTTTTTAAAATCTCTTTTTGCCTTATTATGAACTGTGAAATAAGGTGATGTCTTCTCGCTGAGGGATTTTGAAACTGAGGCATTTTGTCTGTGAAGTGCTTGGACAATAAGCCCTCCAGAAGAGTCCATGAGGACAGCAGTAATTTCTCCTCCAGAGCCAGGATTGAATGTTGTCCAGTAAAAGAGGTGGTGGGCCACCACTGAACCATAAGGATATGCTGAACCACCAGAATAAAGCAAAATACTGGATGGCTGCTCTTTCTGTGGGTTTGGCCTATTGGTGCTCAGAGCAATGCAAGAGTCCTGGGGAAAACATAGGATGTGATAATACAGGTAAAGGGTATATCATAATTCATTCCTCTGAAGGGCTAAATAAAGTTGCTTGTTCAACTAACTTGGGGAGGGGGCTGATTTTATAGGCTTCATGATCTGTTTTGTTTTGTACTAAATGCATGTGTTTGTGTGCATGTGTGCAGTCTTGTAGGTACATAGTTTTAGCAGGTATAATTCTTCTTTTTGCTTGGATAATCACTTCACAGGGTGGAAACTAAGTTAAAACTTAGATTTCAGGAACCTCAGAGTGAATATCTCCCTAAAGGTGGATAGTTTGTTCCACCTATTCATTCTGCATAGGCTCTGCATAAGTTCTGCACAGGCAATGAGGAAGTGTAGCTCCAGAGAGTTTCCAAAGCCCTTTGCTATTATACTTTGATTTCTTAGTGAAATCTTTGGTTTTCTCTGGTTCTGCTTCTGAACTTAATGCATATTTTGCAGAAGATCCCTAAGAGAGTAATACAAGGATGTATTGGCCAGAACTGGTTCCCAAATGCTGTGGCATGGTTTTGTACATGATAGCCTTGAAAGAGTGGTGCAGAGCTGCTGGACAAGTACAAGTACAAGTCCCAGGTGGTGGGCACAGCGGAGGAGCCACTGCACAGCCATCAAACTGCTGCTGGCCACCCAGGACTGTGTAGCTAAGAACCTTATTTGCATGCTGAAGATACCACTTAACACAATAGCTTTTTAAAGTTTGCTCAGTTTGCACAGTTCCTGGTGCTTTATATTTAAACCTAGTCACTTGAGACTGAAATAATAGATATGCAAAGGCTCAAGATGATGTGCAAATGGCTATTTAGAGCCACAAAGTGTAGAAGACTATTCGTCTGTGACAACCTTTTCACTTCCTGCAGAGCACCCCACAAGGACTTGTGAGATCAAGAACTGATTACAGGTAGGCAGCGAGAGATATGCATGATAAGGAATAAAGTCAGCAATCTTGGATGCATTTTCAGTTTCAGACAGCGCCGGCTGAGGTTATCAGGCTTTTTAGCATCACGTTCCTTTAAATCTTTCTGTTTTCTGTAATCTGAAGAAGGACCTGTGTATACAGTCAGTTCACTGTTGACATTGATGGGCAAATTTGCAGTATATCAGAATTCTTTGAAAGAAACCATAAACACTAAGGAAGTGGTTGCATGCACAATTTCAAAATATTTTAACTGCTTGTTAGTTCAAGGAAACCATTGTGTTCTGCTGAACACAAATGTGCATTTCTTTTTTTCTTTGTGTGTTTGCAGCAGCAGGTAGGTGGTGGGACATACGAAGCCTTTTGAGTAAGAATGAGTGAGCTACTTTGAAAGACAAAAGAGTGTCCCCCAGGATTTTGCCTGGTTTTGGAACCAAACTTTTAAACTCAGGAAATTTTCAGGTTTTGGTTAGGCTCAGAAAGGAAAAGGCCATAAATTTATTGGGACAGATTTTTTTTCTGAGGTTTCCAGATTAACACTGCAAAATCAAGCTCTGGATCTTCTAAAAGCCAAAAGCTTTTAGGGTGTTTATCAGAGCAGGGATGGAGTGTAAACTCAAGCCCTTTAGAGACCTGTCCATCATGAATTCTGATTTTTGAAGGAAGAGACAAGGAAGCAAAATTACTGCATAAATCATCTGTACAAAGAATCGATATGTGTTTCTCATTTTGTTTAACCTAGTAAAGTTGCTGAGAGATTTGCTTTAGTAGGGAAGCTGGAATTGTGCGTGACTCATGAAGAGACTCTTGGCTATTCTGTCTATTTGAAGACATTGAATAGCTCAGTGAAACACATTTTGGACAACTACATTTTCAACCCATTCTGTGTGAACCAACTGTGTTCCACAGAGCAGCTGTGATAACCTCTGACTAATTGGCTTTTCAGAAGGTTACCTGCTGAGAGCATCTGCCATGACATCCATTCTCCCAGAAATGTTTCATCTCAAAATTGCCTGATGCAAGCTGTAAAGCCCAGCATCACAAGCAAGAAGTGAGTTTTCACTTTGGTCAGAATATAGGGGAAAAGATTTGCCCGACCCTGTTGGATGTTCATCATTTGTCTTGAACCACTGGCCGTGATTTTCAAACCAAGGTGTCCCCAGCTGAGCTCTAGGTCTGTCATTAGGGTCTTAATAAAAAATAAGCTACAGGAAGAAAAAAAACTTTGCCGTGAAATGATAGTAGGTATGTCTAAACTGTCTTTTGAAGGCCTCCGTAAAGTGAGATTTACTGTTGAACCAGACAGTGAATGTGCAAGTGAGCCAGGATCCCGCATACTCGAGCACTTGCAATGGCTTAATATGGCTTTTGGACGGCGTTAGGCAGTGTCATGCACAGCGTGCTGTGCCGGAGCAGGCTGTGTGCAAGCAGTTTGCCAGCTGCCTCCTCGAAGCCCTTGTGTGGACCCGGGACCACTCAGAGCGAGCAGTGGAGAGATACATAAATAATGCCTAGAAGTTTATTGTGTGTAAAGTCATTTTCTTGCATATCTTATACAGGAATATTTATTCAGTAGCACATTTATGGTGATGGTATCAACTGTTATTAAAACTATATCCAGGTGGATTAAGAGTACTCACTTATGGGAGCAAATGGTCCAGAAAAAAGTGTTTTAAAAAAAGTAACTCTGAGCTGACATTTACAAAAATAACAATTCACGTGTCAGCTGCTCTTTGTTTTAAAGACTCTGCTCCTGGAGTCTTGTGGTAATACATCTATATCACCGTTCATTTGGGAAAAAAGGCTTCTTGTTTCATGGTTGGGGGTGAAAATGAAAAATATGTCCTAACTGTAGCCTAAAAAAATTGAGGTGAAGGGAAAGCAACATTTATTTTTAATTACATGATTTTTCAGTCATCATAATTATTTTACAGGCCTCTCATTAATGAATACTGAACACTTGAGATTAGAATTACTGTGTCTGAAGCTCTAGGTGTTGTGCTGGTCGATCCACCTTTATTGTCTTACTCCAAAGCCAAAATCTTGGCTTCCTGCTTGGCAAGCAAATTCAAAAATCAAAAGCAAGAAGAGACTGCCTTCCTTTTCCCCCCTCAGTGTTTTTCTACAGTATTGGCACCACATTTGGCAAACAACATTAAATAACCTTCAAGAATGTATCAACTACCAGGGCTTAGTAATGAGGGAAAATCAGGCAAGCCAGACCAAGATGTGACCAGTTTGGAATTAAAACCAAATTGGCCGTCTTATCAAAAATGGTCCATGTCTGCTTGCTCTCCTGGCTGCTGGATGTTGCATTCAGTCCATTGATTAATGTGTCACTGCTTAACATCATTTTAATAGAGGCTGCGGGGCTGGGACCCTTGCGCGGAGGCAGGGAGCCCTGCGGGCTGACTGGTGAGCGCACGGCCGAGCGCTGGGGGCTGCGGTGGGGACTGAGCTCGCTGGCTGGTGCTGCTCCGCTGTCTCTCCTGGGCCAGCTCCAGCGAGCTACAACTGCAAACAGTTGAAGGCAACCTTTGATCTCTGGCGGTGTTGACTCTGCTTATCAGTGGCCTGTTAGGTAATAAGGATGTGCAGCAATAGCTGCATTTACCTAGGGAAGACGAGATGCAGAGATTCCTCCCACTGCACCCACAACAGCAGGCGGGTGGTTTTATGACAGAGCGAACCAAGCGCAGGCACGGCGTCGGGGTAATCCGAGCCGGCCGGGGCGAATCATCGCAGTGGGGAACTGTGGAAACCCTCTTTCCTCCTTTGGTCACCATGATTGACCGGGATCCACAGCTGCCCAGAATAGATATTTTGTTTTTAAATTAACTTCCATAAAGCCTCACAGAGACGCATCATGTTCTCACAGCTCAGTGATTATAATTCAGCACGCAATAAATAAAAGGGTAAATTTACAAATTGTCTGGCAACCATTTCCTTTTGTGATAGTATGAAATTCTTCAGAGCTAGCAATATGCCTAATTATTAAGCAGCAAGATGCAACAGGTCTAATAAGCTGCAGAATATTGGAGTGCCTCAAGTGACATGAGAGGCATACAGGGAGATACCTGTGGCCTTGCTGTCACAGGAAAAATGCTAGTAAATGTAGCTGAATGCAGGTTTTCACCAGACTCAATGGAATAGTTGGTATATGGAGGCTGGAAATAGGTGTTTTTCATAATAATCCCATGTTTGAAATGTCCTGACCTTAGAAATATATTATGAAGTTAGTTCTGGTGGTTAGTTCTAGCAAAGGTAAGAAAATCATGTTGTCTTTATCAGGATCCCACAGCTATGGAAATACGACAAATAGATAATATAGCTAGGTTGAGCTGAGTTAACATATATTTAAACTGAATGAAAAATATGTCCCTTTCTCAGGTAGAAAAAAAAATCACACAGTATCAGTACTCAAAAACAGAATATGTCTTTGGCTTTGAAATGATTGGTGTCTTTCTACAGCAGCTCCTTGAAATGTCAGGTGAGATTAGATCTGTATGCCAGTGTGTTGGTAAGCAGCAAACCCCTTGCAAAAGGCAGTCTTCGTTCCAAAGAGCTTACAATCTAGGGCAGCGTTTTCAAAGGCAACTGCTCATTTGTGATACCTTTGAAAGAGATTGCATTTTCAGAAGAGTGTTGGGTTTGTGTTGTTAGAAAACCAGGACCCTGAGAGGAGTCTCCACAACTGTAGGTAACCAGGAAGAGTAAGTGCTTCTAAAATCCTGGCCTCAAGAGACAAGGTGATGAGAGCAGAAATGTGTTAAATCGCACGTAAATCCTCAGTTTGCTGGCTCAAACTTCAGAGTTTAACAGAATTACTATTTTCTCCTTGGTCAGTGTCACCAGTTGCCTCCAGCCTGGCTCCGTTAGGTGCCCGCGTGGTGGAAACAGTTGCACTGACACTGCGGCGGGTGGATCGGGCTTGGGTTTGAATCGGTCTCTGTTTCTCCTCGTTCCTGAGTTTCTCTGCCTGAAAGGCCAGCTGGCTCGCTTCAAACCAAAGCACGAGGGCAAGGCAACGATTTAGGCAAGGGAGGTGGCTGGGGCATCGCAGCATGAGTGCAAACTTGAGGCCTGACCTAATATCATTAGCCAGTTTACCCATTTAATATTAGTCTTGCAACTCTGTGGCTACATAAGATATTTTGCATTGCTTGGGAGAGCTTTTCAGATTGCCCCTTCCTTGCGGCAGGTGGGCTATTTAATCTGAAAAAAAAGCCCTATTTCTCCTTTGTGAGCCAGGCCCATCTCTGTCATTGCTGCATAGGTGTGAGACAGCCTCCAGTTCACCTTGAATTATGAGGCTAGGTACCAGTTTGCCTCTCCCCCAAGCTAAAACCTCCCACCGCCCCCCTGATTCCCCCTTTGTCTTTTTACCTGCTTAGTATCACCACTGATTTCTCTTCTGTCCTGGGGTGTATGATCAGTTATGTGTCCAGACCAGATGCAGGAGCCTGGCGCACAAACTTCCTGTCAATTCTTTCAAGAAATAAAACATTTYTGGTCCCAAATGTGCATCTTTCTCAAGGCACTACTGACACGGGTATGTCATGTAGTGCATGAGTGCAGATGGTAATGGGATCATCGCACCGGAGACCTGGAGGGTAAAAGCAACGCACTTGTAAAAACAAAAATGAAAAGTAGCTCTGTAATCAGGTGAATGTGCCTGATAAGGAAGGGAAGAGCTAGGGAGACCAGCATTCACTGTTCCTGTGTTTCATAGGCTGTATTTAGACTGAGGAGTAAAGTGCTCAAAGCAAGGTGTTTTTTTTTTTAAATCTCACTCAGCATTTTTCCAGAACCTGCTGGTTTAACCTCCCATCATCTCCCTGCCCGGCCAGACCTTCGCTGCCGTAGCTGCAAGGGGCTGGGACTGGGAGAGGCAAATATGGGCAGGCCGCCCGCTGGCGGTGCCCCCCTAGAGAAGAGCCCACCAGGCATGATTTCTGGAGGGGTGAAAAGCAGAAGGCCACTGCAAGCCTTGGCAGCATCCGCATCCTGTTAGCTTCACAATTTGGACTTTGGCCCAAAGAAACCAAAGATCCAGCTCTTACCACAGGCGCAGATGTCCGTTCGTGCGAGAGAAAGGACATAGCTGGAAAGGGTGCAAAGCACACCCCAGTGACTTCTGCCCCAGCTCTGCCCATCAGAGATGGGGTCCTTCACTTGCCCTGGTATAGCTGCACACAACGGCTGTAAAACAGATACGTTCTAGTAAAACTGGTGATGTTGAGGGCTCTGGGAGAACACAAAGCTGTGTCCAAACACGGCCTTTTGAAATAGCACAGTCAACTTGTCTCTCTGCATGGCTCCCTGTCTACGGGGTCTAGTGTAAGCCAGTGAAGAGTTTTTTATATGCATTTTAGTGACTAAATACTGAATAAATGAATGAATACATTGCCGTGTGAGCAGTCCTGCACAGGCACTCATCTCCTGTTCAGAAAGCCAGAACAAATCCCCATCAGAAATCATATAATCATAAACCAGTTTAGGTTGGGAGGGCCCTCTGGAGAGCATTCTGCTCAATTCTGCTCAAAGCAGGGCCAAGGTAAGTTGTTCAGGGCCTTGCCTGAAGGTGTTGTATCTCCGTAAATGGAGGTTGTGCAGCCTCTCCAGGTAACTTGTTCCAACATTTGCCCACCCTCCCTAGGATGAATTTTTTCCTTATATCTAACTGGAATATCCCATACTGCAATTTGTGTCTGTTACCTCTTGTCCTTTGACTGTGCACCTCCAAGAAGAGTTCTGGTGGAGGAGAAGAAAAACTACTTGAAACCTCCATATATTCCTCCTTTATGATGTGAGCACCTTACAGCTATGCAAGAGCTTTCAGGCAAGGAATAGCAGCATCAGTGCACAAAAAATGAGGGTACTTTACTGCTTTTGACAGGAAAAGGAAAACCCCCTAGGTTTGTTATGGGGTCTGAAGCAGGGAAGGAAATGGGTGGGCTGCGTTCACATCTCCTACTCCGTGCTGGCCAACTCATGCTGTCTTGGCCGGCAGAAGTGGTAAGGGAATATCAGTCCCTACTTTGGGATTTGGATGAGTCTTTCCAGGATTTGACTATCATGCCTTCAGCAGTGCATGCAAGCCTAACCAAAGAGAAGAGCCTGCTTTCTGGGACTCAGACTACAGGAAGAGTAAAAACTGGTTTAAGGACAGGCAATAAATTCAAGTAGGATTTGTTAAATTATACAAATCATTGCCAGTCTGCACTTTATATTTATCTAAGCAATTGATTAAGCACTGAGTTTTTTGGTTGACGACTAAAGCTGATTAAAGTACCTGGGTCACAAGATATATTTCTAGGAGTAGTTTGTCTTTACAGTAGAAGTACATTTACTCAGCACAAACCTG
The DNA here is from genome assembly GCF_003343035.1 of Apteryx rowi. Classification (NCBI taxonomy): domain Eukaryota; kingdom Metazoa; phylum Chordata; class Aves; order Apterygiformes; family Apterygidae; genus Apteryx; species Apteryx rowi. Next base: position 455,396 of record NW_020447475.1, on the reverse strand, counting down.
ACTTTTTTGTTTTAGTTGAAATATATTGTAATTCTTTTGCTCTATTTTATACTTACCGTACGGTTTTGGTTTTGTGTTTTGTTTCTTACAGCCCCAGCAGAGAGCTCTCCATAAACATTTCCAGCCTTTAAAGCTGCTGTCCTGCCACTTGATATGAAAGTGAACTTTTCTTCCTGAGAAAAACCATAATAAATGGCACTGCCAGAAGGTGACCATGGAGGACTGAAGACAAACTTGAAGTAAAATCATCCTGCTCAAGATAATTCTGGGAGGACCTGGTTTGCAGTGGATTAAAAATGTGGTGCATAATATCGAGTGCTAGTTTGTTTGACATGGTCATTGACAGACCTTTAGCTGGAAAATTTCTTCCAGTTTTCATCACTGTGCATAACTTTGAGTTCCCTTTAGGGGACAGTCTGTGCCCTTCACTAGAAATCCTGTTTTAGCATGGCAACTACTGGATTCTTTTGTTATGTATGCAGATGGCATGATGTTTTAGGAAAAACTTGCAGCAATTCTCCAATCTCAGTGGATATGTTCACAATATTACACCCCTGATAGGAATGTAAACATGTCTTGTATATGTTAGTTTTGCAGTCCAATGGTGTTCTGTTGAACAATATCAGCACTTCATATGTGCTTTCTGCACAGAAAAACTAGCACAGTCCATATATAAAAAAATGACTTTTTTTAATACAGAGGATATGTTTCAGTATTTGTGCTGAGACTGCATCCATACTGAAGTCCACTACTTGCATACCTTCACTAATTCATAGTAGATTGTGTAGATAGATTTGCACGTGGCAAATGTGTGACTTACTGTATTGAGACTTACAGAACAGCTGTCACAGAGGTAGCCAAGAACAGGGAAAGTTGAATGAGCCGTAGGAAACTGTCTGTTCACCCTCTTATCCGCCAAAAATCAAAGGTTCTCATTTCCAGGGTGCCAATGCAGTTTTCTTACTCAGTGAGGGAGAAGGGAGAGAACCTTTCTCAGAGATGTGTTTGACCCTGGGTTTGGTCTACAATAAAAACAGGATAAACTGGAAGAATTCAGGTTTTTTATGCTGGTTACCCATTATGTTTTGGGCAGGATTGGGGAATCGTAGTCCAAACCAGAACTCTCTGAATCGGGTAAGGTGTAAGACTGTATACTTCTAAGGAGCAAGACTCTCTCTCTGGAGAGGGCAGATTTCATTAACCTTTTTCCACTTTCTACCCAAAACAGTATTTTGGTAGGAACCTGGAATAGGCAAATGGTTTTAATAAGCCTTTCAATATACTGTAGCAGGCTCAAGACTGTTGCATTCAACCTGACCGTTGTTTTTTGTTCAGTCTCTGGCTGGCCTCATCACTGGCTGTATCACAGCTGGCTGTGGTACCGTTTTATCCATGGGGACTTAGTGGAATTAGTGTCTGTCCCTCACATCAGGACCTTCTTGACACACTCTTTCTAATGAACCGATATCATCAGCATGCTGAGGGGATTTAACTGTTTGTTCCTTTTCTCTTTAAAATCAAAGGTAGCTTTTGGAGTATTTAAACACCATCATTCTCTCCAACCAGATGGATAGGTGCTATAGAGTTGCTGTTAGTTTAACTGTGAGTGAGACACCGTACTGGTGTGAAGATGCAGTGATGGAGAGAAGGTGCAAGTACGTCAAGTCAAAGGAATATCTTAGAGCAGGTTCCTGCTTAAAAACTATTGTACAGTTCATTGCTAGGGAATGTAAGGTCAACCAATGAGGGCCCCTGTACATCCAACATATATATATATATATATATATATATATATATATATATATGTTTAGGGGCTATTTTTTTCAGATGGGTTTGGGCTTACATTACAGCTTTCCACCCATCTCAGATTTAGCATGTTGGATAATTCTATGCTATTCAATCCAGAAACAAATTATTTTTATTGATGGCCAAGATTTTCAGAAGTGGCTAGTGAGTTTGGGTCTTTCCATGGGTTTTCAAATGGAGCTCCCCAAAATTCTGAGGCAGTAAGAATGTATATTCTCTTTCTGAAAATCCTGGTCCCTAATTTTAAATTAACTGGTTTTAAAAATCTCCTTAAAATATAAGAATCTTTGCCAGCTGCAACATACACATTTTTTAGAGCTTTTGTTAGCATTGCAAGTTGGAATCTGATACTTATTAAATGATCTGGCCATGTGCATTGCCGAATTCCATTCTAAGCTTCAGTAAATTTTATAGCTCTTTCTGTTACAGATTTTAAAAATGTACTCTGGCAACTGACATCAATTTCATATTGGTAGAGCGATTTAACAGAAAGTTTGATATCAGTTATTTTAGAAAGAAGGAGAATGCTATACTTCTGCAGTAGGGATTCTCTTATTTTACTACCTAATGAAAAATTCTGAAACAGTCTGAATGATAAAAGAAGAGTTTATTGGAGAGTGTTGTTCTAAATGGGTGTAAGAGAAACCGCTGGGTTAGGGGAAGAGCCACTAGAAGCATTTTGTGTATCAATGTTAGTTTTGAACATCTTCCAGTATATGGGCATGAATTTAGATGTGTGAACTTCTCCTGTTAAAACAGGTTGTTTTAAAAGCTTCCCAGGATTTTAGCTATGGTAATCTAGAAAAGCAGTGTTATAGGCCCTGAGAAATGTGAAAATAAAGTCCGGATCCTTGTCTAGCCAAATGCAGTGAGAATTCTGCTGTAGGTTTCTATCAGACCAATCTTGTTGGAAGCTGTTGTAGGCCTCCAGCCACCAGACAGCCTACGCATGTGAATAACAACGCATAAGCAAGAATCGTTCCATTGAGCCCAGTGACACTACTCACATGTGTACCTGTCTGCAGGAGCCATAATGAAATAACTGTACTTTTGGCTTGTATTTATTCATCATGTTTGGATTTTTTAATCACTGTTATGCTCCCAAAGTAGGCCATGCTTCCTCAGGGATATTTATGAAATTGTTCTACATCTGTTGAACAACTATCTGGATCCCAGCATATTCTTCTGAAAACTTTGTAATATAAATAAATATGTGGGAGAGATTTTTGTTATTATGAATGGGGGCAGGTGCTGTGTTCTCGGAAAGGCTATTGAGTGCAGACAATCAAGTCTACTGCATTTTTTATGCTGAACACCTTATTAATAGCAGACACATCCGCTTTTGCCTGGGTCGCAAGAATAGTTCTATGGAAAGAATGCTTTATCTCTAGTCAATAAATCATTTATGTCGAGAGTGCCAAAGACCAAGTCAACATGAAAGGGAACGAATAAGTTATTCCAGCAAAGGAAGTGAATTTAAATATGCTCAGAGCCATTAGTTCTGTGCAAAAGAGTAAGAGGCTAATGCTATTTTAATAAAACAGCAATTATCAGCCCTGTGGAGGGAGATATATTCGCACAGCTCGGTACTACCATTACATTGATCACTAGTTGTCATCCCTGAAATACAGGTAAAGCAAAATAGTGTCGAAGTCATGGTGCCGTTCTCAGTGTGCAGCCCTGCAGCCTTCCTCCCGTGAGCGGGCCCTCGCCTGCTGCCACTGCTCACCTGGTTCCTTTGGATGGAGAAAGGTTGCAGGGTCAGGCACCACTAGGAAACACGGACAGACTCAACTGTCCTAAGTGCTCCAAACTGCGCGAAGTCTAACACTAGAGAGCTGAAGGGATTGCTAGCCCCAGAAAATATACTGCAGCTGAACACATCCTTTGCACTGTTTTATTCCTCCCCCCCCCCCCATCTGTGGGTCTTTCTTTGCCTGAAGCCCCCTGATTTACTCTGTTAAGGACCATGAAGCCTTCCTGGAGGGGAGTTTGCAGAGCTCTGCTGGCTCTTTGGTTTCGCCCGTCTGTCTGCATGCAGTGCTCCAGCAGTGGGCTCGGTCCTCACCGCCTGTTTCTTGGAGTAAATGTCGTTACTTGACAACTAGACTGAAAGCAGCTGCAGTGCCGTTAAGGAAATCCAAACCACTAAAAATGACAAAATTCTTTTTTTGTTTAGTTTGTAATTTTCAGAAGACCCTAGGCCAGACCCCCAGCAGATGTAAATTGGCACCGATCCATCAGAGTCACTGGAGGTTTGTGGATTGATGCCAGCCATGGAGCCAGTCCTGGGGTGACTTTTTTGTTATAACTTCAGCTAACCTCCTCAACCCCCCACAAAGCCACAGGATCTCAATTATTCAAAACTGTCTCAGGCAAGCAAAGTAAAATCCTACATTTCTCACCTCAGTCCTCTTTTAACAAATAACATCTTTGCAATCAGAGTCTCCTTGAAAGCCCCTGCTACAAGACTGTGGTATAATTGACCCTGGTATATATAGACTGTGGTCAATAAGATTTTAATTTAAAAAGAAGAGCTCCTCTGGTATAATTAAAATTCATGGGGGGAAAGTACTACCAACATTACCTGCAACTTCCTACAGTAAAATTCAGGAAAGCTACCTGGARTACAAAAAGACCTCACTAACATAATGTATAGGTGATTAGGCACCAATTAAGGAAAATCAGTGTTTGATGAGGGAAGCCAAAGAAATGTGTGGAAATTCAATGGCCAGTAGGTTATGGCTAGTAATTCTTTAAATATATCCTAATAAATACAGTCATAGCAGAGCTAAGTCTGATGTTAGACAGGCACAGCACAATAATTACTCATAGTGCATGGAAAAGAAGAGTAATCAACAAATATTCTTGTTTTGTATTTGAAAGCAGTAGCATGAGGGAGTCAGATTGTACATTAAAATGTAATTCCTCCTACTCCATCAGTAATTATGGATAATATTAAACAGCAGCTATCCAAACATTTTTTTTTTAATTTGCAAAGCCAGATAACTGACTCTAAGAGTGTAGGAAAGCTTGCCTAGGATATCTCAGAACTGGGAGACATAAGAGAAGCTTCAAATGACAGAAAATGCCAATAACTGAAAAGAATGAGTGAGCTGACCCAGAAAACTGTAGGCTCATTAGCTTCCTATCAGTCTTAGACAAAATCATGGAAAGGTTGATATGACACAATCGTTAAAGCAATTAAAAATTGACAGAACCCTCCAAATGATTTTTATAGAAATGTGTTATGTCAAAAACTTTGCTATCAGTTTTTTGGATATCAAAGGCTTGTTGATAAAAGAAACTCTGCTGACATACTATACTTAGTCTTATATTGATCATTTGATCGTGATAAAGCAGAAAATAGCACTATGCAAAATCAGTAGAGCCCACACTAAGTAGCTTAAAACTGATTACATAATATATCACAAAAAATAGCTGTAATTACAAAATTATCATCAGTGAGAATATTTCTAATGAGCTCCTCCCAAGGTATGTTCTATTTTCAATATTCCTCCCAGGGAAGTACAAACTTATTGTTGGCAACATCCAAAGATGACAAAAATCGGTGTTTTAATAATAATAATGATGCGGAGCAGGTCAGTCATACAGACTAAGCAGGAATATTACAAATTCTGAAATCCAAGGGAGAAGAACGCAAGTCACACTTAGAAGATTGGGGAGGATGTCTAGCATATGGTGACTGCGAATGTCTGTGGTTCTGATAAATAATCCATGCGTCATCAACCCTGATGATGCTCTTGCCAGCTGGGAAAATGTAATCTTCAAGGAGGCCAGGCAGCAGCATTTGGGAAAGATATTTAGTACGCAGCAGTGGTGACACAGTTACAGTGCCCATGTGTGCAGGTTAGGTGCCCGGGTTTCAAAAGGATCCTGAGAAACCGGGGAGATCATTTTTTCAAAAGCTACCAGTTGATTCAAGGGCAGGAAAAGAGTTGATATTCTAGTGCCAGACTAATGAAGCTCAAGCTGTTAATTAACAGAGAATGTGAAGAGGTGACTTGATCTCAGTCTGCAATTGCAATTGTGAAGAGGTGTCTGCAAGCAGGTCACTCTTTTATTTAGAAGAAAAGGGAATGATGAGTTGTACTGGTTGGAAACTGATTTCAGACTAGAAATTAAGTGCAAATGTTCAACAGAGAGGATGATTACCTGTGGAGACAACTTAGTTACCTGGCCTGTTCTCCATCAAATAAAGCTTTTAAATGTAGGCAGAATATTTTTCTAAGTCGATAACCTCTACCTCAAGCAGAAATTTGGGCTTGTTGCAGCAGTGACTGCATGAGGTTCTTAGGTATGTGTTGTGCAAGAAAATAGACTAGATGATCAGAAGTAAAGTTCTGGAATTAAAATCTCTTAAAGTTTCTAATATGACAGGAAGGAAGGCCAACCTATATCCATTTTTTCACACAAAATTGTCTTAATTTAAATGGAGAGCTTATATTAACAGAACTGTACCTGCAAGCATTTGATACCAACTTGAGTAGGTCTGCTCACAGTTGCAAGGTTTTTCTGCATATGATTAAAGGGTGCAGCACTGGACAAGGAAGGAGAAGAAAAACCCTCGGACATATAGAATAAGTCTGTTGTCTTCCATAATGGCTTGGGACAAAACCATGCACTCAGATGATTAGGTCAAGCGAGAGTTTAGTCTGAGCAAGGAAGAAGAATGCTTGGTTTGCCTCTTAATTAAGGAGGAAGCATTTTGCAGGCAAGAAATAGGATTTCCCTATGTTCAACAACTGATAGAGAAACTGCGGTGCTGCTTGAGAATTGCATTCTTTTGCTTTGCAGCTGAACAAGGTGCACAAGCTCCTTGCTTCCAGGACAGCAAGGCGTTCCTGCTTGCATGACGAGCCCCGCTGGAGCTGGTTAATAAAGCCCTAGAAGGGAATGACTTCTGTGGGACTGCCCGGAGCAATAAGCGCTGTTCCCAGCCGTGAGTTTTTGCCAGACTGGGCCCTATTACAGTTGGCCATTTTGAATGTTGTACTTCAGAAATAAGCAAAGGAGGGCTCAGTTTCTCATGCAGGTTTCACAAGGCTATGGTGGATAGGTGCAAGGCAAGTACCAGCCACCTTTCATGGTTCGTCACTGTGCTATGGAAAGCAGAAAACAAAATAGGATGTTTGTTTTAAAGACTAAACAGTACACTCAGACGAGAGAAACTATAAAAGCAATACTTACTGCAAAGTGGTATTGAATCAATATCAAAAAGCTGAAACAAGAAGGGAGCTAGCTACAAACATAACTAAAAAGATAAAGATTTTCTTGGATTCTTGCTCTAATCCAGTGTGAAATCCCAAGAAAATGAGTCTGGCTGAGATTTATTGTTTAAAGAACTTTGGTACATACTAGATGCCTGTCAGATCAATTCTGTGTCATCACTAGCTTATGTTCACGATAGCTTACAAGTAGCCTCCCTATTCTGAAACACCTTGCAGCCGTGAAGGGGTGCTGGCCTTGAAGGCATGCCTCCGGTCACAGGGTGGCCAGAGAAAGCAGCTGAGCAGCTGACCTTTCAGATGACTGTATAATGTCTGCTCCTTCCATAAAAGTAGGATTTCAAGCATTATTGTAACACATCCAGGCTTAGTCTGAGAATGAGATGAAAAGCTCCTTTCTGATTTTAATTCCAAATATATCTAAATACGTTTTTCAGAAAAATATCCTCTGTAGCTATTGTTACATCTCTAATCATATTACTTCTATTAAGCACTTGCCTTGAATTCATCTATTTAATATCATAAGTCACCAAATTAAATACTGATACACAATTTGGTTTTTTTTTTTTAACAGGGAGATCAATATTGCAGCAAAACTGCATGTAAGCAATAAAAAGTTGTGCAGAGAAAAAATCAATCATTTGCCCCATCAGATGCTATGGGGATTTGTTTGTTTGTTTTGTTTTGTTTTTTTTGAGAGCATGGTTTTACATCTAGACAGATATTTTCCCTGCTGAGCCAGGTTCTGGTCTCAAGACTAGTCCAAACAGAGGAATGTTTGGAGTCCTCTTACCCTTTCATTTTCATTTCTCGTATGCAAGAGGCTCGTTCTCTGTGTTTTTATTCTGAGAAGGGTAGAAAAGAGATTACGTGGCTTCCACTGCAATAGAGAAACCACAGAAGTATATTATCTTCCAAACTATGCAAAACATCTCAGCATGAGACGTATATCTCATCCTTTTCCCAATAAGTTCAACTCCACAGACTAAGATAAGCAAAAGCTCTGGGCCGTGCTGAGCTAAGGTGCAAGCTAAGACCCGAGTCCTGTACCATGCTGAGGGCTCTCCTGCATGCGTTGCAGGAGACAAGGGCAAGTGATCTTGCATCCTCGGACCTTGCATTTCAGGGCACCTGCTTGACAGAGGCTGTCGAAGGCATGACGCAGACACGCTTGGGGCCGGCGGGAGCTGCACTGCTTCCCAGCGTTTGGTTATTGCTGTCTCTTGGGCTTTTCCCAAAATAAAGGTGAACTGCATGGGGCAGTGATCTGAAAATGTGAATGACCAGCATTTCCCCAAAGATGATACATAATCTGAGAAGACTCCCTTATTCTGTATTAAGCTACTAAAATAATTAGCGAGTATAACAGGCATATTTTTAACTTTTTCAGTTATTGCAGAATCTGAAAATGGCAAACCAATACCAGCAACTTCCACATGCCCAGCCAACTCCCACTGCGCTGTCAGTACAGGGACAGGTGTTGATTTTGGACATGCTTTGCTTTATCTTCAATGTCTTTTAGAGACTGTAGATACAGGGACACATATTAAAAACCTGGCTCACAATTATTATCTCTTCTTCACAAATAAGTATGGATACAGCTATCTTCAAGAAAAAGATGAGAGTGTACCTGTCTGACTATATGATCAGTCTTAAGCCAGCAAAGGGCCTCGAAATAAGGGTTCCTCCAACTTTGGGAGCCAAATCTAAGCTTGATTGAACCTGACCTTGAGAAAAGCAGATAATTTACAGCTGGAATTTAAGCCACATCTGAGTTCTCTCCAAAGGCTGCCCCAAATTAATGGCCCACATACAGAATTAGACTACAGGCTGCACTTAAGATTGTCAACGTGAATAGTTGTTCATGTACGCAAATTAGAGGAACAGAAAGGTAGACCAGGAGTAAGTTCCTTGGAAAATCTGGTTGCCTGATTCAAGATAACTGCTAAGGAGCCTGATGCAGAAATTAGGGAGAGCGACTCCCTGGCCTGCAGTATGCAGAAGGCCATGTTACATGATCAGAAAGGTCTCTTGTATGTTCAGAAATTGTGACTAGTATTGCTTCTTTTGGTTCAGTTCTTGTTTGCTTTCGCTAAGGAAATCATCTAAGTCTGTATTCTCCTTTTAATGTTAACTTGGTTGAAAATCTGGGAAAATGCCAGCACTTGAATTGTTAAAAAGTGACTCACTGTTGTTCCCAGTATATCTGTGACTGAACTTTTTCAAGACAGAGCCAAATGAGGTGGCATAACAAAAAAGTGTGCCTTTTTGTTTGATGTACACTGTATTTCTCCAGGCAGCCAAGGTGTTCATCTGCACAGCAGTTCTTTTTTTCCCAAAATACAGAAATTATCATGCAATCTAATTTTCTGTGTACTAAGTGGCCATCACTGTTAATTCCACCCTACAGTTTTTATAGTTACTCTTTAATTGTTCTGTTTTCAAAAATCAACAAAAAATAAAACCAGGGTGGGAGGGAGGAATTCTTTTAAACAATGAGATAAAAATCAATATCAAGTTTTTGGTATCTTTGGGCATGATCTCTGGAAGCTTTGGATATCTGCTTTATCATTTTGTATATTTGACAATTTTGTACTCTGCATTGTTTGACTTCATTTGTGCATGGCGATGTATTAAAACATGGAATTTTTATTATACAGTAAAAGCATTTTGTTTGATTTAAAAAAGGTCAGGGCTTGATCCGTTGCATGAACAGGAGAAAAAAAAAAGAGGGGAACAGAAGTGCATTGACGAAAATTATCAGCTTAACTTGATTTAAAGAAAATGGAAAAATAATATGCTCCTGACAGTTCAAAATCAGTTAAAAACATGTTTTTTTTTCATTTGGATCACAAAAACACATGCACATACCTCATGAGTATGTGGGACCCGCCACCACCTGGGCGAGCGTCTCACATGGCCACGCTGCTGGGGCCACGGCCAGTGCCTGCCCAACTGGGGCATATGGTGCACCCATCCAGTGCTTGCTGTGAGAGATAGATTCACCTAGGAAGAAAACTCAATGTATGTTTTTGCAAGCAACTGTGTCCCCCTTGACACGCCAAGTGCTCTCTTGTACTGTATGTCAGACTCATTTGGAGGGTTTTTTTTTCCAGCTTTTTCCCTGACTGCCCTTTCCCTCCCTGGCTGCAGTACTTTGGGTCTGGTAAGTGGTTTGCTGTGCATTGGTACAGATAGCTCTAGGTGTAACAGAAGGTGTCAATCTGAGCAAAGGGCTCTGCTCTGCTCTGAAATGTTTGGGTGTAAATCCAGACCGACTCCACTGACTTTGCTAGAATTACTCAGGATTTAGTGCAGTGCAACTGAAAGCAGACTCGGCAAAATATAATGAAGTATTCTTTTTTCATTGCCTTTATTTTACAAGAGTTAGGGAATGCCCTTGTAGGCATTCAAGCATCTTCTAAGGGGACCAAACCGCAAAACCAGCAGGTGCTAGACTGTTTATGGCGCATGTCATTTCAATCCCCCAGTCCCCTGGCTCAGCATTTATGCCATGATAGTAATTTAAAAGTCAGTGGATAAGATAGTTTTCAGAAATACTAATGCTGAAATTCTAGCATGATATTACCTTCTCCTGTATATATGTTTTTTTTATTTTCAGCCATAATTCTGAATGTTCTTGCACTTGTAAGGTAGAAACTGATGACATGTTTTGGTCAAACACAAAAACTGGGCTTAATACAAAATAATAGAATGAAATTATATAGTGTGCAGTATAACTGACAGAAAGCCAAAGTAAATTGTCTAAAAAATCATAAATCATGTTTTTTATTGTAACATTTCTTGATTGGGCTTCAATTTGCTAAATTCTGCTTATACCTTTAAAAAAGCTTTCTACTCCATAAACTTTGTTAGTGAGAAGAATATGCTAGCAGAAAAAGGTCTATTGCGGTATGAATGTGTGCATGTTTACATTTCAGGCCAATGGAAATTAAAGCCACCATAAAAGTAAAGAAAGCAGTTTCTATGTCACTCGTTCTTTTCACCATAGTGGTCTCCATAAGGTTGCAGAAGCACTATATTACTACTACTATGGATGCTGCATACTTAGATTCTTTCCATTATAAATATGTCACCTAAATCAGATCTGCTTTATAATGAAACAGCAGCTACAATGATAATGAAATACTCCTCCCTGGAGACACAGAAAGTAGCCACTTATGCTTTGGAACAAGGAATTTCCATGTTAGCTCGTACAGGTTTTGTGTTATAAATCTCACCAATGGGATTACAGCTTCTTAGTTGGTAGTTTATTATTCTTAAGTGGTTGTTCAATTTGGTTAGTTGGTTATTTTTCTTTCAGTGACCAATTAGTCCTTGATGCAACTTGCATGATCTTATATTATACCCACGAGTCCCTCATGTTCATCAGTGCTTGCCTTACCCCCTAGCAACTATTGCACATTCCAGGCCCAGGTCATGCTTCTTGGACCTTTGGGCACCAACTCAATGTCCTGAACTGGAACCTTATTAGCTGAGCAGATCTGTGCTAAATTCAAGTGAAGTCTTGTGATGTGAGCAAATGTCCTTTTCCAGTGAAAAAGGTACAAACCTGGAAAACATAAGTGATATTCCCAGCTCCACCATTGACAGGCTTGTGTACCAAATGAGTTCCCTCACTTCATCTCTTCGTGTCCCACCTCCTTATCTGTAAAATGGGAACTGTACTTACCTATCAGGGTTAAACCTTGAAACTAAATGGAGAAATGATAAGTCTTCCAAGAATCTGCTGCTGCAAAGACTGTGTTGCAAGTGGGATTAATCTGAACACACCAGGTGCCCTAGTACAGAAGAAATACACTTGATCTGGCAAACAAGAAGTTACCATCCACAACTCATACTTATCTGACGTTCAGTCTTGTTGCACCCATGCTCCAATCTGTCAGAGTCTGAGTATGTCATAACACTCCAGAAGCTGTTGTATGGGTGAGGTTTCGTATACTCTGGACTCACTTTGTCTGAGGTTTATACCTTTATACACTACTTTGCTTCATCCATAGTCACTGCCTTCTCCTTGCTTCTCTGTACCTAATGCAATTTCTTGCCTTCTACCATTATGGATTAACATCAAGTGGGAAATACACTGAATTACTACACGAGAAATACACATTTGGGTGAAGTGGTTTTGCTTCAGCTAAATGGCACCAAGCCACTGGCCTTAGGAGGAGACCAAGGGGAGGATAAATTGTTACAGGTATGTTCTACAGCACCAAGGGGAATAATCTGCTCTTCACGTCTGTGTTGGGTGAGACAGAAAGCGATGGGCTGAAATGGCAGGAAGAAAAATTCAGAATGGGCAATAGGAAAAACTTCCTAGGAATAGGGATACTGAAGCAGTAGGAGAGATTGTCCAAAGAGACGGTGACCAGGTTAGACAAGCAGCCATCAGGAATCACACAGGGGCAGCTGACCCGGTGTTAGGGCAGGAGGATGGACCAAAATCTCGTCTGGGCCAATTTTTCTGCAGGTTAGAAAGGGAAGCAAAGAGCTTACTTTGTTAATTATTATTACTTAACATTTCAAACGGAACTGATTCAGCTCTTTTTTTACCTCTTAGAGGTAAAAACCTACCACTATGTAGCTGTGAGTAATTCCAGACATGCTCCGGCTCATTTAAGTCAATACATCAGGCTGTCAGCTGAGAAACTGGGACACATTCACTGCTGCTGGTGGGTCCAGGCAGATCCCAGGCTGACAGCTGGGAACAGTCCCACCTTCCAGCGTGAATCAGCAGACTTTCTCTAGATGCACCATGAATGCCTCACCCAAAATCATCCTGGTGCAGTGTCATATCAAGAGTCCCATTCCTACGTTATGCAGCCAACAAATAGCCTCAATTAGGAAGAGTACAGAGGGTTTGCACAGTTTCGGCTAAGGCTCATGGTGAAGGTCATGCTTCAGACCATCTCAACTATCCAGGCTTTCATTTGCTCTTTCCTGGACATGATCAGGGGATTAGAGTAGGTAGGGGATAGAAGTGCTTATGGGGGGATGAAAAACAAAACAAAACCCTATTTTGAGCCCACATATAATACCAAAAAGAATCAATATTTTATAGCCAGCTGGACAAAGCCTTGAAAGCTTAAGACATCTTTTGCAGAGGGCATGTTTAAAGGGGTGTGTGGTCACCTTCAGCCTCCACAGAAAGCTGTAGCCTGATTAGAAAAAAATTCTCTTCCTTCACTGGGAATTTTAATGCACAAAAATGAAACACTCTAGGGCACATAATAAGTCTCGGCTTGAACACTGCTCTGGCACTTTCCAGTGAGAGACTGGGGAGAACGTAGTCTGTGCTAAGCCGCAGCTCCTCAGCCTGAGGGGCACTTCAGCTCTCTGTTGTGCTAAATGGGAAGGAGACGCTGACTATGTGGGAGGCAAATTGTTTTATGGAAAATACTGGGAACCATTGTACTAAGCCTATTAGCTCATTTTAACAATTTTATTTAACTGCAAAATTTGCCCCGTATGAAAAGTGCAGCTATAAGCATTTGCACAATGAAAACACTCCCACACACAGGAAGGCCAGATAAGCCCCTGCCTGTCATTGTTATAGCTGTGTATGTTAGCACTTTGGGGAAAAAGCGGGGTTATTTCTGCCTTTGTTTAAGTTTGAGCTCAGAGCATGAAGGATACTCTTATGCTAAATGTTTTTGTACATGTCCCTCATGACTTGGCAATTCTTGGAAGTAAAATTTTGTCAGAAGCTTGAGCAACTGGGAAAGCCTACGGGCTCCAAGTGCATAATTCCACCTTGTGATAACAACTGCTCAATTTCCCTCATGCTTCCTCTCCTTCTTTATATTATTAGTTCTGCAAAAGACTGCATCTTGATCTCAAAATATGGACCCCTTTTGACAGTGTCATGCTAATCCCATGAAGGACAATGGAACAAACAGGAAAAATGAGATTGTCTGGAATATTACCCAAATGCTTTGGACCAAGGACCACCCTTAGCCTTCAGCATCTCTCTTGGGTCACCGGTTACCCACCACTTCCTATTAAACTTGAATTAAGCCTTCTATAAAAACAACATGGTTTCAAGCACTAGCAGCAGGGCATTTATATTGGACTTTCAGACTGATACAGTTCCATGGGCCACTGTTTGGAACCACCCTGAGTATAGGATATTGTCTCGATATTCTCTGAATGCCATCAAGAGGCACTGGTATCCAACCACAAAAATAATTGTTCTATCATCTCTGAAAATGCAAACTTTAAACCAGTTTTAACCTACTCTTTTTGCTTTAGAGCTCATGGCTAGCACTCCAGCTCCAGGGKTTTTTTTGTTTATTTTCCATTATAGACTTAAAGAAGCAGCACACCTTCACCATAAACAGAAGCTGAGGGTGGCTGTCACATTCACTTGCTATCTGCCAAGGTGCAGAGCTGCATGAGTTATACCTGACACTCACTGACATGGCTTCATAGAAAGTCTGGGCTTCCCAAAGGCACTTGATGAAATGGAAAATGTGGTCATCCATATCCATGCAAATAGGTATTTGGAAACCATCTGAGAGATTCTAGGCCTTACATGCTGCCATGTTTTGTTTAGAATGGTAGTGCTGCAAAAAATCAATATGGCACATTTTAAATGGATTACAAGCCAGTTAAATGACAGGTCTCAAGGAGGAGTTGCAAATGAGGAGTCATCCCATGGGTGTTTTTATACAGGGAATATTCAGGAAGCTGTTCTTGGCTATTTACTTTAGAGGTCATGATGGATAAACGATTGAATACAAGTTCCCTATGTGATGCTGTTGCTAAAGGGGCTAATGTGACCCTTGGATGTATAAATGGGAATATCGAGTGGTAGGAAAGATGTATTAGTTCTATACCTGACATTAATGAGACAAAAATAGTCCAGTTCAGCTGTCAACACTTAAAAATCACATTGAAAAACAGAGAAAGATTGGGAAAAGAGCTATAAGACTGATAGAAAGCATGTCTTACAGTGACCCAAAGGAGCACAATCCATTTATATTATCAAAGAGGAGTATAAGAGATGATTTGATCAAGTTCTATAAGCATCTATACGTGGAGGAGGAATTCAATATCAGAGGATTACTTATTCTAACAGACAGAAGCGTAGAAGCCAGGAAGATTGAAGCTAAAAAAAGAAATCAAATCAGAAATAAGGCATATTTTTTCCTTAATAGCCTAGTAATTAACCACTGGAGAAGCTGACATGGGAGATGGTAGATTCTCCATCACCTAAAAAGATCTTTAAATTAAGTTTGAATGTCTTTCTACATGATGCAGTTCAAGTTATTGGTGTGGGAATTACTGGGCGAAGCTCCATGGTTTGCATTATGCAGCAGGGCAGAGGAAATCATCGTGGTGTTGCCTTCTGGCCATGAAATCTGTGAAACTATCAAAGCGATGAAGTTTGTATCTTACAGCCCAGCAGCATCTAGCCTGTTTATGCAACATATGCTATGAAAACACTCTTTTAGGGATATTTAGAGGGTTTTACATATTTTATTAGAATTTTTTGGACAGCCTTTGCCTGTAAAAGCAGGTAGATGAAATGAACCTAAAAAAAAAAAAGATCACCTGAAATAGATTTCTTATACACCCAAATTCCAGTATTAAAGGCCAATATCTCAGGACACTCAGGCTTTTCAATGTGATGCTCTAAGGACTCAGCCCTTCATTACAGTTTAAAGGTCCCATTTCACAGATTTAAAGATGCTAAACTCACAAGGGACCACTGTGATTATCTAATCTGACCTTGTGCCATAAGGTATCCTTCAATTACTTCCAGGCTATGCTGAAGCCTTGCAGATTCATCCTTCATAACATTGCTAAGGTACAGCCTTTCCTCTCTATCCATGCAGCTAAACTTCACATTGCCTCACCACAACATCCTTTCTTCTGCCCTTGACAAATGAAATCTTTCCTAGCACACGTCCATTCAGGTTTCTGCTGCAAAGATCATTTCCCATTCCCACGTCACCCTTCTCTTTGCCTGCCACACTGGCTCTTTTCTGCCTTTCTTATCAGCCAACCTACTGCTTCAATTTCAAGGCCCCTCACAGCCTGGCCCCTCACTTTGCCTTTTTGTCCTCATTCGATACCAGCTCACTCCTGTCTCTCTTGGCCCATTATACATTGCTTACTTCCCCTCCTCTCTTTTTTTTTCTAACAAGCTCTTCCATGCCTTTAGGGGTGTTGCCTTCACATCTGGGAGATGGTCCCCATGAGGAGCTGCAAAGCCACTTTATCCCTCTCTCTCTCAAATACATCCTTCCAACTCTCTTTTTGCCATAGTGCCTGTAGACACTTTAGCCATCATTATGGTGTGGACTGCTGAGTCCTTCCATGGATCAGCAGTTATCTGCTGCTTAGTTCCCCAGCTGCCTCCATCCGGATATCTCTTGTTTCTTGGGAACCCAGTGAGACTGCGATTTCCATTTTGCTCTGTGCTCACACAGCCTGTAGCCTAATGTAGCACTAGTTTATGGTGAGGTTTCCTAAGATACACCAGAACTGCTGAATGAGAAGACAGCAGAAAAACATCAAGATTTGGGAGGAGAGAAAGGAAATGGGAGGGGAGGAAATTCTTCTGGAGGTCATGTCCGGACACATGAAAGATAAGGTGATTAGGAACAGCCAAGTGGATTTACCAAAGGTAAATTGTTTCTGACCAACCTGATCGACTCATGATGAAATGACTGGCTGTGTGGACAAGGGGAGAGTGGGCAGGTAATAGATATTCAGACTGTCTGAGGGCTAATAGGAAAGTGAAGGGAAAGGATGTGTGAAAATAATCTACTGCCTTCACTGGTTCTGTTCTATGAGAAAAATGTTAATAGCCTTTTAAAAAGCCTGAGTGTTCAGAATTTTTCGCCTAATACTGATATACAGAACTGCACAACGGGTATCCATCTGAAGTCACACTGGTTACCTTGCTTTTTGTTATGAGCAGAATTTAGTCCTTCTGGAGACAAACTGCATAAAATTGCCAAAAGCCGACATACTTCTCTGCTCAGCATTGTCCATTGACAAGCAGGCACCCCTGGCCAAAACACGAGGAAAACATTCATCAGTAGGTGTTAATGAGAGTATAGCACGTAATGGACAAGACCAAAACAGCTCAGCAAGATCAGACAAGATTCTTGTTCTAATCAGGTAATCACAGCTATCTACCACTGCGTTCAGTCACCAGTGGATTACTTGCACACATCCTTCTCTACACAGATTTTATATAAATTCTAGAGTTAGCAGAATGCAGATCTGCCCTTTCATGCTAGCCTGTCAAAGTTCATTTGCCAAAGCAGAGCTTGGGACAAGGTCTGGACAGGGGCTTGTACAGGAAAACAAGGTGGTATTAAAAGATGTTGCAAGAGTCCTTTTCTCTGAGTCAGCACTGTTCAAGCATGGGGCTAGAAGTACTTTTTTTAGCAATGAGATGTAAAATTAAGTGTCTCATCTCTTGTAACTAGTACTGCTACTGTGTCATTTTTGCAGGAAGTCATGGTCAGCTTCAATCTTCATAACTGCCAATGATCTCAAATGAAATGCTGCTGCTGAAATAGGTGTGTAGCATTATTTCAGGTTGTCAGATGACAGTTTCATGCCTTTGAACAGTGGTGAGCTAAAGCGGATGGAAGGGAGGGGAAAATGGGAGAGAGAAAAGGCAGTAATTCACAAAGAGAATTTTTATTTAATTAACTAATTATTTACATCTCACTATACAAATCAGAACTAAGTATATCCATCCAGGCCAATATATATGATTCACAGTGTGTCAAATAGATATTCTGGAAGTGAGAAGTTATAGAAATAAAAGTCATGAATCATCAGTTGTTCTTTTATGCTCATGGACAGCATCTTTTATTACATGCAAATTCAATTTATAACCTTCACAAACAGAAAAAAAAAACAGCTAAAATCAAGTTTGCATGGATAGAAAAGTGACATGACTTTGAGAACAAGGAATTCTGAGTATAAGAATGGACTCTGCCAAGATGTTTTGGAGGGATTCACTTGACCAACAGCAGACCTCTGCAATGTTTGTTTGTGGGCGCCACTAGGGAATTCTCCATATGTTCTAAAATAGCAGCTAAAATATTTCGGATGGACTGCCCCCTAGAAGCTGCTGTTTCCCTCTGTTGACCATCACAGGAAGCTCAACAACTAGCTCAGATAAAGACTGTAGCTTACTGGAGGTAGGTGAGATGAACCCCACTTGCTAATGGTATTTGAAGTCAAATAGCATAGACTCATAGACGAGTCCCTGATAATTCTGAGAATTTCAGACGAGATCCCTGGCTTGATCCACAAGCCTTTCTTTGCAGTGATGCTGAGCTCCTGCAGCGCTAGCTGACAAAGATAGCCACAAATACCGCCCCCCCCCCCAACTTTTAAAAGCTAGATTGCAGAATCTTAGGCTTAACAGACAGAAAGAAAAAACTCTTTTTTAACATGGGCTATTTCTTCTGTCTGTTTCACAAGATAGAAACCTGCTACCATGTAAGGTTCACCGTGGGGATAAATTAGCCCAGTATCAGGAATTTTTATCAGGAGTTTTTGCCACGGCTTGCTGGGAGGACACACATGGTTTAGTTTGCAGAGGCAGCAAGCACATTTCTTGATATTTCTTTAACATGTCAAGAAATGCAAGGGTTAATATAGGTTTCTGAATGGAAAAAAGAATCCCATCCAAAAACGTAGATGTCTCAGGTACTGTGCCCCAGCTGAAGCAGCTCCAGTCCACGGTCTCTCTCACCTGAAGATGCATCTAAGAGGACTACAGCGTGTGTTTTTGTTTCTCTGGAGAGTGTCTGTAGAGGCAACAAACAAAGAGGCTATATAGAGGCTATAAAGTTAGCTGTTTAACTGGCTTGCCTGTTTAGAAATTTAATAAACAAAAGTAAACACAACTAGGTATCAGACTAGTGTGTTTTTTTTGTCTGAGACAGCCAAGTGAATGGAGAGCAATATTCAAGCACTGCAAGTAACTAGACCAGAGACAAAAATATACCAGTTGCTAGGAGATGGCATTTAATCTAGGATTTTAGGCAATAAATAAAAATGAATTTATAAGAAGAAATATTGTTTAGGGCAGAAATTGACACTAAGCAAGTGATTGTTTATGACAGGAAAAGAACTTGTGCTTGTCACAGAAGAGCAAGGATGCTACCCAACATTACATTTTAAGGACAGAGGTGACCAGGAAGGTTATCATCTTGACCGCAGGAACAAAACTTGTGCCAGTGAAAGACACTGTGAACAAAATCCTTTCCTAGTTAAGTTGCTTGGAGATGAGCCACTAAAGTAAATATTTCAACCTGCAAATATTATCCTTGTCTGTGGTGGAAGCTTGACCAGAACCCAAAATGTTGTGAAATACAGCTTGCTTCCTCTGATCATGAAAATTACAGCAAAACACAGTGACTTCCTTGTGAAGTTGAATCCTGAATCCACCAGAATCTGCTGGTTTCTATCCCCACTGAAAGTCCTGATTTTTTAATGGGATTAAAATTGATAAATGTTGTTTTTCAAGACTGGAATGCCTTGTGAAACCATACTGGCTTCAATGAAAATAGCATCAAGGAGTGGATTTAACTAGTACAACAGTCAATAGCCCAGCCTTTGGTGGAGTTCATCTTAGTGGGATTTTAGTCCTGCTGAAATCAAGGGCACAAATTCAACACATTTCAAAAAGATCTCTTTCTCTCACACATACACATGAAAATATTCACATGTAACCTAGTCAAGCTTAGAGTAATCAGCTACCCCTTTTGAGTACTTTTAAACATTCTCTTTTTTATTTCTTACATAAAAGTGATTATATGCAGATCTTAGAAGAAGTGTTTGTTTCAATACTTCCCCTGGGTAATTCCCATCCCAGAGGTTCCCTGGCTGGTAAACACTTCCATAATATTTGGTCAAAGTGGTTATGGTAATTAGTAGGACTGGACAGTTTGGGTCCCATGGGCAACACAGACATTCAAACCTTTCATAACTTTGCTATTACTTGAAATCCTGAACACTATCACTACTGGGTGTTTAGACTTGCTTAGGCCAGTGCTTGTCTGACTGGTTGATAATTTTCTCTGGGCAGCAGCCAAAGATCAGAGTACATGCTAGAAGAGTGCATGCAGAGTACAAAGCCAGAAGGCTTTGATAACCAGTGAGTGAGAGGTTCTGTACTTCTCTCTCAGAAGATCCAGAGTGTTGGGTGGAGCATCTTCTCTGCAGGCCCAACTTATCTTCTGAAGGATAACTGCTGATTTCTATGGCCTCTCCAGATCTAACAGTGCTGGCAGGAAAGCAGTAATTTGTGCTATGTTATGCTAAGTCTGCTGATGGCATCTTCTTTTTGTGCAATCTGGACAGTACAGGTGGTACCATCACATCTGGATCTGCACACTCTTCAGTGTCCTGAACAGTGAAAAGATGAAGGGCTGGAAAAGGACAGGCTGGTTGTTGCATGATCCCTATAAATACACTTGCCAGGTGTGGGAATTATCCAGGAAATCAACCCAGGAGGGTTGGCTGGATTTTTGTCATTAAGTGAGGTTTAGAGCTCAGCCACCACAGGTACCAAATGCATCTCTCTTGTTTTGATGTCAGCAGTGAGTCCTGAACTTACATAGCTGAATGTGAAAAACAATTGATGAGAGCCTGCACCTTTGGGAACTCACTCCTTCCACCGGTGTGACAGGCTCAACATGTGCTGTGAGGCTTTCTAATTACACAGGCATCATCCAGAAGGGACCTGATGGCTTTTAAATCTGGAGTGAGGCATAAAGATGGAGGGAAAAGAAACAGAAGAGAATCTTACTTAACATTTTGTTGACAGAATCCTAACACATAGCACTGAAGCAGCTTCTCAGCATTGTTTCATCCATGTAGACTCAGATTTTGCACACGCTCTGAGGGTGCATGATAATGGTGACATACACCGAATGGAGAAAAGCATGCAAGAGTCCCTGCAGCACTGTGGTGATGGAGCTCCAGGCTGCAGGGG
Organism: Apteryx rowi; assembly: GCF_003343035.1. NCBI lineage: Eukaryota > Metazoa > Chordata > Aves > Apterygiformes > Apterygidae > Apteryx > Apteryx rowi. The sequence goes on along the minus strand of NW_020447475.1, from coordinate 434,342 downwards.
GCTTTCCTCCACGTGCAGCCATCACCACTGGAGTGTGCAGATCCAGGTCGGTGTGGACCGCCTTACGCCCAGGCAACGCTACCTGGTCTGCCAAGATCACCGACACATCTGGAGCTGGTCTGCCGAGATCACCAACACATGCCCACCATCACTGAGATCACCATCACTGGCTGGGCCAGATCCTGTCCTGATTTAGCTCAGCTGAGTTGCTATGGCAGCACACTAGACTACTATACAGATTAAAAAGCCAGCTGAGATGCCCCTTGGCATAGAGGAATCTCTCAGAGATATAGAGTCACTGTAGCATAGCTTGTTTCAACCTATTACAGCTCCAAAAGGGGCTGGAGGGACTGAGCGCAGAATTGGCCTCCCCAAAAGCCACTATGATATCCAAAGTCAAACTGGCTGGCCCTGCAAAAGGGAATGAATTAAACTGCCTTGGTTTCTGCTGGGAGTGAGCACAGATGTACCAGTGGGGCTAAGGAGACAATAACCTCTGTCTCTGCCACATCGCATGGGCAGAGCCAACTGCCCACACTGTCCATCTGTCCACACTGAAGCTGTGCCTGGGGCTCCCTTCAGCCCTATGTGTGATTTGAATGAAACTCAGAAAGAAAGAGAAATATAAGAGATGTGTGTGGGCATCACATGATTTTTTAAGTTTATTTTTGAAAGAGCACATTCCTGGGCATCCAAGGGCCAGAGAAAGATTTTTGTAAACATGAAGATGACTGTAAACCAGGAGAGAAGAAAACAATGGGTCATTACTGTTCAGTTTTTAATCTTTTAAGTCCTGTGTTCTGATTTGGGGGCAGTCTATGAACCTTTAAGTTAGCAATACAATTTCTAAGAGGTCTGGGTAGAAACTCCTGCTTTTTTTTTCTGGTATCTAGGGCTGCAAATACACAAACTGCCTGGTAAGTTAAGTACCGTCCAGTGCCAGAGACTGGTACATGCAACACACTAGTCACACCACCAGCAGTCACCATGGCTTCTCTGACGGGGTTCACTGCTGAGCAGCAGCTTTCAAACATTAACAGCGATGTTTATCTGCCTAAAGAAAAGCTCATTTCCCGCATGCATGGACTGTGTGCAAGTCAGGCCTACTTATCTGTTGATACAATTGATATGCAAGGCCTGCTAAGGCTTGGTGCTTTATGCAAGCTTAATAAAGTTGGAGTAAGTGCTGCTTTTTCAGTATTATTTGAAGAAGGAAGTAAAACCACAGAGTAGCTGCAGGGGGTCCTGTGCCAGCACTGTAAGAATTGTAAGAAATGTGAAAGGGGAAAAGAGTCTGTTAACCTTTCCCCTTAACTTTCTTATTTCCTTTCTTTCAGGATTAAGGAATCTATAGATATGTCTTGTTGTAACCTTAACTGTAACTAAATGTGCGTGTCTGGAAGAAAGAGGGGAAAGGGGAAACTACCAATCTGTTTTTCATATGAGGAAATGGAGGCAGGGCAGCCAGGTCAAAATACTTCAGACACCCACTAATGACAGTGACTCCGTGTGGACCCTGAACTCCTGAGTTTTTCAGAGGCATTTAGCACCCACCTTCCATACTGATGTAAATTTGCATATGCTTGAAATTCAGATGCGGAAGGGAGTCAGGCCCTGTGGACCAAGGTCATGCCAACAAATAAAAGTTGCTGCTAAAGGCTCCCTTTCCACAGTAATGTTGCTCACAAAATCTGGGAGAATCCGGACATCCCAGCCCAATCTGGGGATTCACCACTTCCCCAGCTGAACTTAAGGATTCTTCTTATTTTCTCTGAAGCGGAAAAGGGATGCTACTCAATAGCAGCAGCTGCTTTAGGTTTACAGTCACCACCCACCCATGGAACTGGGAATGGGGACTCACACCCACCTACTCTGTGCAGCAGAGCAGGCTGCATGGAGAAGATGGAGTACTTTTATCTTTGTGATTGTGTTTTGCCTTTTGATACCCTGGATGTTTATTCTTTTATCATGTATTAATTATTGGCATTCTCTAGGCTTCCTTCTGTCTTAATCTGATTTAAAACAGACATTTGCATTTGAAAAGTAGCTAGCATGTATAGCAAATACTTTCCCTTGGTTTCCTATTAATGCACCTAGCTTTGATGTATTATATTAATGCTGTTTGCCAGGGGTGATATTAGCACACCACCTATGGAGAGGCACTTCCCTGGTGAACCTACTGCTTTCACCCACAGGCAATGCATCTACCTCCCCTGATGCTAAACTTGGATGCTGACTGCAGCAGCAGAGTCACACAGCAGCCCTTCTCTCGGGCGCCTTTGTGCCGTTTGCGCTCTGCATCCCTGCCACGGCATGGGGAGCTGCGTTCCCACCCCTGGCCTGCTGACTTAGGGCTGTGAGTGGGGAAAGGTGGAATTACAGGTTAAGGATTAGACATCTGTTGCAATGGAGGAAGTGAGAACTAAACTTACTCAAATGCACCAAACAGGCAATTGAGAGTTGTGCGAAGAACAAAGTCAGTGAATGCTAATGAATCTGTGGTCAAAAGAGGGCCAGGCCAGCAGCACAATTTGCCTAATGGTCTTCATGAGGGTGGAAGCAAAGAGACCACAGTATGTTTGAATCTGTCACAAGAACCCCCAAATTATCTAACCTTTCTGTTGCAAAATCTCAGTCAGTCTGGGAACAGAGAAA
>NW_020447475.1:423493-431606 GCF_003343035.1 Apteryx rowi | reverse complement strand
TTTTTTTTTGTGTGTGGATTGCACTCTATTTCTTGCATAATTTAGGTCTTTCATGAAGTTGCCCTGAGCCTGATTGATCTGTTTAAATGGTGCAAAGGGCCTGCGGGATCACTGATGTAACCCAGTTATGTTGATTTAACTGAAATGATTAGTGGTGGGCACAGGACTGCACGACCAAAGGTGCAGTCAGATTTGCTGTTCTGGTGGTAACTGAGTTGACTTAAGCTACCAACCTCAATCCACCTCAGCTGCTTGTTGCTGCTTTTCCTCTTTTCATCTGCTGAGATCTGGCAATTTAGCTACATGAAAGAGTCTCTTCCTCGCATTGCTCTGGCACAATATCCCAGCTTAGCTGAAACTCTTCTAATGGGAGGTTTTGCTAACCTGGATCATGTTGTCAGAACTGGGCGAGGGAGCAATATTTCTGTGCAGCAGAGCTGGGGGGGTGGTAGCCTTTCGCAAGAAGTAGCACTGAGCATCAGGGGTTGGAAACCAGGCCCTCCCAGAGCAGCATGTCTGATCACAGCTTTAGTCGGTTAGGAACAGCTCAAAGTGAACTTGTTTCTTCTTAAATGCCTGCACTGAGTTTTGCACCAGCTTGAGTTGTTTTTAAAAGCATTTAAGTTAAACTATTACAACTTCTGCCAGTGGACAAGACTTAAAGCAGTTTGCAGAGCTCATTTACAAAAGGGACTGGAAAAGTTATTTCAAGTTAACAGCCTACATTACAGTAGTAGTTATTTGAACAGGTGGGGATTGGGGGAAGTAGGGACATTAGCCAAATTGTGACTCATAAACTAATCAGATTGCCACCCATGTTTGCACCAAAAGAAAAAAAGTGGTGCATGAAAATAATGCACATCGCCAGCTACAGAAGTGACTCAGCAACAACCCAAACTTTTGTTGAGGTTTATGGGGATGATTGGCTACACTGCCATTTGTTATAGCCACAGGTTCTCTCTGGAAGCCACCAGAAAGACTTGCTCTATTCAGAGGTCTGCCAACTCTGAAGGTGCCATGACTTGTTTGTATCCTTTGTCCGCCATCACATTTCTGAAAAGATTTTCCTATAAGTGATACTTCTCTATACAAGCAGGGATGAGTTTTGAGTCTTGTGCTCTTCACATTTACCCTTAACCAAAGTCTTTTCTGCTATAGTGGTGGGATCCCGGATTAGAGGCTCTTTCTGTAGGCTAGATGGCAAAGCAGCAAGCCTTAGCTCTGAGTACTCCAGATGTCCCAGGCATGGACCCCAGGACACCCACAGTCTCCACCTCCTCTGGGGTGCCACAGCTTGAGCTCGCAGCTACAACCCTTTTGCTTGTCCAGAAGGAAGTGTTCAGCTGTCAGGAAAAAGGCGGTTCAGCAAGCTGTTCCCTGCCGCTTCTGAAACACAGGTGAAGGGCTGCACAGAGCCATCCTATCACCCTGATATGCCAGGTGGACAGGGCTCCATGTAGTCTGCACCACCTGTACATCACTAGAGATTTTGCCTCCTCACGGAGAGCAACTACTGAGGTTTCCCTGGGGTAAAAGAACTGGAGACATAACCTGATTAAAAAAAGAAAAAAGAAATAAAAATTACATTGTTGAAACTGTTGATTTCAGTGGAATTCCTCATGTTCTACACCAGCATCAGTGAGCAGAAAATCAGATCTAAAATGCTGTGGATGCTGGCAGATGCTTGCCTGTTTGTGTGTGCAGTGGAGAAAAGTGCTTGTTTGGTGCTGATTGCAGACTACGGAATAAGAGCAATTTCTCATCCCACCTCCACAGAAGCTATTTAAATAGTTCTACACCCACTTTGAAAGATGCTCAGTTAAAAAAAGGAGTAAATCTGGAAGTTATTACTCCTCGAAGGAAGAAGAACCAATAAATAGGCTTTGCTAAGACTGCCTGGGTTCTCAGGAATAACACCCGCGTAAGAGCTATAGCTTCCTCCATCAGCCTGACTTTTCCATGGAACTGTTTTTATTACACAACCTGCAAAGAAAGTGCATGCGGCTGGAAAGAGCCCCGCAAGCCACTTCTGGGAAAGACTTTAGAGCTGACTCTTTGTCCCAGTGAAGTTACTGGCCAAAGCTGGGCTGTAGAAATGTTTATGCCTTGCAGAGTGCACAACCCTATCACAGAAACATGTGCTCCTCAGGCAGTGCAGGAGGGCAGAGAATGACCAGCAAAAAACAAGAACCATGAAAGCCAAAGTATCTAGCAGAGCACTGTTTTAAAAAGCCATTATGAAATACTGGGGACAGAGTCGTGCCACATGCAGTCAGTAAGGGCCTCCCTTTCCCCTCCTTTGGGATTCCCTACCATAACCTCCTCTCAGAGTAAGCTGTGTTAGCCAGCTCTTTCCCAAAACTGCTGTTGGAGATTTTAACCCACAGAATAGTACCTGAATCAGTTGCTCATGAGGAGGAAGATGCATATTCAGTTCTTCTCTCTCTCTGTGGGACTTCTGCATCCTGCGAGAGCATGCTAGCAGTTAAGGGATGCTACCTGCTGTGTGGTCACTCCCTCTGGCTGCCTGTGCCCCAGCTAATGCTCTGTCCCTGATAACTCCCTGGCACAGAGATGCTGTGCAAACCAGCACAGGCCCTTTCCAAGGGCAGGCTACTTACTGACTAAGTGTCCTGGCTCTCCTGTTTTCCAGGCCTACTGAGGGAAATGTTAAACCCACTTGGTGGTTGGAGGCCATCCCTGGTGCCAGTAAGTTAGGTCTCATCTAACAAGGTGCTCTGGGGGGTGAGACTGGGCCACCGTCTCTGTGAACCCGACCCAGGTGTGAGCCAGGTACTTTGCTCCCAAGCCATAAAGCAGCTCTGATCATGTTGAGAGCAGACATTCAGGCAGCCAGGGAACTTACTGATCCCACTAAATTAGATGCTTGTGGATTTTATGTGTTTTCAAATTAGGCTGCACCCAATCAGAAACTTTGAGCATATGAATTTATGCACTAAAAATAGCTGGATGGTGCCTAAGCCCTCCAATGAATCTAACACAATGCTCCTGTCACTGTCAGGACTCGGCCAGGTGCTTGTATTTATACCCTCTTAGCACAGTCATCCTGCTCCATAACAAAATATGTTGAGGCTCTGACTCTACAGTGAGTTTCAGGCAAAGCCTTATTTGTTTCTGGCTTTGCCCCAGCAGAACTCTACTGTGAGATTAAGATCTTAATATTTATAAGCCTCTGGTTTAGCTATCTGTTTAATGTTACAGTAAATCAGATGCCTAAACTGCCATCCCTCTATTCCACCTGAAACCCTCACCTTCTCAGTAAAGGCAGTTATGTTTTTCCTAAAATTAAACTAATTATAAAACCAAAGTCAATTTCTTACATTTAAATAGCCTCTGTAACAACCAATTATTTCTGAGGACATGAGAAACAGCTGTTGCAACGCTGAAGCTCAGTTACATCTCAGCTATTTAAAGGGATAAAAGCGTTGATATTTTTTATTCCTATGTGATATTACCAAGATTTGATAAATAACCATGGTGTTAGTATTAATTTGTGAGCAAAGACCCTCTAATTTGCTCCAAGCTAAGGAATAATTTTTATGGACTTTTCTCATTCCATAAATTCACATTTGAAGGTATGTTTTATCTTTTCCTCTTTTTTCCTCCCTTCTTCTTTGATAAAGCAATAACAACCCTAGGCAAAAGCTATTTTAAGGCAGAGTCAGTTTTTAAGTCAGCCTTAAATCTTTTCAGATTGGGGAGTGGACTTCAAAAAATGCTTGCTAAAGTTTAACCCTGCACTATCAACTACAGGATAAAAGGAGACCACTGGCTTTGCCTCTTGGGGACTTTCTCAGCTACCACTAGAAGGTAGGTAAATATCACAAAGCAGTCAATTCTTCTTCTGTGGCTCTTTGAGTGAGGACTTCTGCTAAAAGCTTCACCCTTCAATCTGTGTATAATCACCTAAATCAAAGTGGGATCTGTGGGGTACTCAGCATCTGTGAAAACTGAACTGCTCTCATTTAGGCCTCTAAATCATAGAGCCAAGCTTGTGACTTCAGGCCACCAGCTTTGGAAGTTTTTGCTTAATTTTTTTGAAGTACTTGCTGTACTTAACCATGGAAAAGTGTGTCTGTAGCACGAAGAGTGGCAGTTCTAGCTAATTTAGCAACAAGGTAACACAGATTAATGGCACACATGTTTATCACCAAGCCTTTCGAAGCATTTTAGTCACTCTGCGTTTTTATGCTGCTTTTCTTCCTAGGATCATGACATGCTTGACAATGGCATTGAATTAACTCTCACACTGTCCTATTAGCCAGGAAGCCCCATTTAGCTGGAAATCTGAGGTCCACAGACAATCTAATGGACTGATTACCCCAGGTAGGAATCCTCAAAGGTTGACTGAGCTAGAGACAGGGCTCAGCACTTCTTAAAGCGGGGGAAAAGAAAGAGTTCTAAGAACCATGTCTTTAATGCACCAGATTGGTGAGAGCTGGGTGCTCGAGCAAACCTAAAAATCCCACGGAGAGTTAGATTTTGTAAGAGATTTAGGTACTATGTACTTCTGAAGGGGACAGTCAGGCACCTAAGAATAACATCTTTAATTGCCAGCATGTGGAGCAGGGAGCAGCTTGTGCTGACCAGCTGAAAGCCCTGGAGAGAGGTTTCTCTTGAATCCTTTTCTACTCTGAGACTTGGGAGGCTTTTTCTACTGAAGGTTCAGTGTGATACTGCCTAAACTAGGCCCTAGGCACTCCCCTGAAACTGTGGTGGGTGTAAGCAGGGGTTCTCTGGTTTGTAGCCAGGGGGCTTACCCAGAAGCAGTTTCTCCAGTGACACTTTAGTAAAAAAGTGATGCATTCACTGAAGCATGAACTGAAATGCAGGAATTTTCCCTATCAGAGACTGCTCAAATGATGAGGTTGCTTGAATCATGCTGAAATCTTCTATTTAACGCAATGACCTGAAACAAAAAAGCTTCAGCAGGAGAGTGCCATTCCTTCCACCCTAGGAGGGTGCTGTCCTGGAAGGCGTGAGGGTGAATCCAGGTCTTCTACTTGGCCAAATGCTTTAACCACAGAGTTATGAAATTTAAAAAAAAAAAAAGGGAGGGGGGATTAGGGTCAGGTGAGTGTGTGGCAGCATTTTCTCTTATGTTTTACCTGAATTCAATCCAAAAAGTACATCCAGAGGTCCAGGATTGAACCCTGTAGCAAAGTAGGTAAAGGTACACCTAATTCCCAGTGGGTTAGTTAAGGGTATTACTCAACAGCACCAAAACTAAGGCACATCCAAGTGTGCGAAGCAGTAAGGAACTTTTTACATAAAAAGGTGGAAGGTGTTGTGGACTTCATGCTTTTCCAGTTAGGTGGCAGCTGAGCAGGGAATTCTGAGGAACTAAATTTTGGAGGCACCTAAAGTTGAAGTGGGCCACCAAGAGAAATATCCAAGAAGAGAAGTACGTGCTAATCCACCTCTTAAAGAATCTGGCCCCAAGTGACTTGTCCCGGACTGGACAGGTGCTAAGTGGCAAAGCCAGAAATAGAAAACTGATTCTCTGTCCTGGACTTTTATTTGAGGGCTTGGACAGATTCCCAGACAACTGTCAGCCATATGAAGATACAAATTATTTGAAAGAATGCAGAGGGTGATGGACCAGGGTCAAAAGCCACCTGCAAGCTTGCAGACCCTTAGCAGGCAACCGTGGCCAGAGCCAACCTGGGGGTTCTGTCTTTCATGTATCTGCCTGGTGGATACCTGCAATACTAAGATCTCTTTTACCACAGATTGCTTCTTTTCCCCAGGCAGAATTTCTAATATGCTGGTTGTGCTCCACCATACACCTGCCTGATAGCAGATGCAGGCAGATTTATTACCTTAGAGAAAGGTAGGCTTCCATTTCTGGAGCTCTCTCCCTCCAGCTACTGCCTGGGCTGCAGATAACTCTCAAGTGGCAGCTGAATGCAGGCTACATGATTCTTGTTGGCTTCAGTGTTGCCCACAGGGTCTGAGCAACAGTGATGAAACAGGCTGGAGATAGGCTAATTTCATTCTGTTACTTAGGAAAATTACAAACAGTAGGTAATAGCTAGTTTATAAAGGCATTCTTCAAAAAGAGAAGTGATCACCAAAGCTTTATAGCCCCTTCCCCCTAGCTGGGGGGTGGGGGGAGTTCTGTGTTGCCCAGCACAACATGATCCAGATCCATTTGGAACAACTGTACCGTAAACCAAGAATGCTATCGATAAAACATGGTGGCAATGATCTGGACAGGTTTATTTCCCTGAGTTTTAAAGTGCTGTCACAGCTGCCTTTGTCTGCATCCAAAGCTTTTTTAAAGCATGAGTATTTATCGCTGCTGCGAAGCTGGTACTGGCTTCAGTACCTCAAGTGCAGCGCAACCCTCCTTGAAGCCCAGCTGCTTTCACTTCCTTTCTGAAGTTCTCTGTTGTGGTGAGAAGAGTTTTCATGCCATGGGCACCTGATCCTCAAAACCTGTTTGCAATAGCTACTGTCCTTGGCACAGACAGCAGAACTCACAGGCTTCCTTTTCTGTTTTAAACTGGTCCCGAGAGGCTTAATTTGCAGATAGTAATAGGATTCCGTCTTTCTGCTCTTGACAGAAGGTGCCTCTGTGAGCAACCTTGTTTCACTTTTCAAGACGCTGACTTCTTTTTCTTGAATAGTATCCCAATTTCGGTATGTGGGCTGTGACAAATATTTCAGGGAAGGATTACAGGATTAATTAACACATTAATATTTAATCTTGCTTCCCTGCTATCATGTCCTCAGCCAAAATTTCTGCCCCGGACCCAAATCTGTGCTGGCCATAAATATCACTTTTCTCTAGGAACCTGACTCTTTCTTCTTATTATTCCAACTCTTCTTCTGCCTCAATCCCTAACCTCCTTCCTTCAACAGTCCTCCCTACAGTCAAATTATTGTGGAAGTGAACAGTCGTCTCTTGGCTCCAGCTACAAGATCAAACCTCATTTACTGCCAGTGATGCATCCTTCAAAGGTAGGCTCTCACCTGTTTTGTTGAGGAGGCACACTGTCTTTATGCATATTATCTTTAAACTTCTCATCTCCACAGGAATGCAGGAAGCAGGACAGGAAAAGATACAACATGAACCCCGGGTGACTTGTGGGATGGGCATGGAAGAGCACAGGGATGGTCTAGGGCAAGCTTTGTTCAAGAAAGGGCAGGTTTTGACCCTCAGCTAGTTTAATACACCTCTGTTCCTACATGGGAGTAGGATGAGGGGTGGGACTGCAGCCTGGGGAAGACCTCTCCATTACAACTTTAACCCTGGGTGTCAGTAGCGGTGACGGCATGTTGGCACAGGTCTCGGCATAGGATAGTTTCTTGATGTTTAGGGTCTTGTGCAAGCAGCCTGAAGCCTGTCTCATTGAATTTCACTGTTATTATTTGCTGAGCTAGCAAGACTGAAACAAGTACACCTGTCTGTGGTGCAATCACCCCTTCCAGTGCTGTGTGTGCGTAAGCCCTGACAGAGCAAGTCAGGGCTTCCAGCTGTGCTCCTGCAACCTCCTCCCGCCTGGCCCTGCCCTCCCGTTTGTCGTGCAAGCCAACGCACGGCCTGCGTGAAAGGACACGGCTCTCCCCAGTAAATCAGGCTGCTGGTTATGGAATTAAATGCCAAGAAGGGTAAACACAAATATGTAGCTGGAGGGATGTCTAGGTGGTTAGGCAGCTCCGTGCAGTCTCGTCACTCGATCAACCTCTAAAGCGCCTGCTAATCCAGCGTGTGCACCCCTGCGGTGCATAGGGCCTGCTTCCCAGGGACGCCGACCACTCGCCACCGCGGCCGGAGCCAGCGACACCGGGAGCACTTGGGGCTTCTGGACTTAAAGGGAACGTCAAGGCAGGCAGCCGGGCTGAGAGGAAACGCTGGCCTTGCCCCGCTATTCTGGCTGTGAAGCGGGGGCAGCGGGGGCGGGAGGCGCTGTGGGGCAGGCCGGGCGCCCGGGAGCCGCTGCCGGCGAGGCCCCGCCGGGCGCCCGCTCGGCAGCGATTCCCCCGCTCCCCCTCGTTCTCGAGGCATCGGCTCTGCTCGTCTCCCCAGCCCCGCCGCGCCCGGGCGGCTCCGGCGCTGCGGGGCCGCGCTCGGCAGAGGGCACCC